>NC_034190.2:59697970-59875470 GCF_002021735.2 Oncorhynchus kisutch | reverse complement strand
GGTCCAACTGATCCCAAACCATCTCAATTGGGTTGAGGTCAGGTGATTGTGGAGACCAGGTCATCTGATGCAGCACTCCATCACTCTCCTTTTTGGTCAAATAGCCCTTACATAGCCTGGAAGTGTGTTTTGGGTCCTTTTCCTGTTGAAAGACAAATCATTGTCCCAATAATCGCAAACCAGATGGGATGGCGTATCGCAGCAGAATGCTGTGGTTTCCATGATGGTTAAGTGTATCTTGAATTCTAAATAAATCACTGACAGTGTCACCAGCAAAGCACCCCAACACCCTCACACCTCCTCCTCCATGCTTCACGGTGGAAACCACACATGAGATCATCCGTTCACCTGCTCTGCATCTCACAAAGAGATGGCAGTTGGAACCAAAGATCTCAAATTTGGACTCATCAGACCAAAGGACAGTTTTCCACCGGTCTAATGTTCATTGCTCGTGTTTCTTGGCCCAAGAAAGTCTCTTCTTATTATTGGTGTCCTTTAGTAGTGGTTTCTTTGCAGCAATTCAACCATGAAGGCCTGACTCACGCAGTCTCCTCTGAACAGTTGATGTTGAGATATGTCTGTTACTTGAACTCTGTAAAGCATTTATTTGGGTTGCAATCTGAGATGCAGTTAACTCTAATGAACTTATCCTCTGCAGCAGAGGTAACTTTGGGTCTTCTTTTCCTGTGGCGGTCCTTATGAGAGCCAGTTTCCTCATAGCGCTTGATGGTTTTTGCAACTGCACTTGAAGAAACTTTCAAAGTTCTTGACTGCATAAAAAGTAATGATGGGCTATTGTTTCTCTTGGCTTATTTGAGCTGTTCTTGCCATAATATGGACTTGGTATTTTACCAAATAGGGCTATCTTCTGTATACTCTCTCTACCTTGTTACAACACAACTGATGGGCTCAAATGCATTAAGAAGGAAAGAAATTCCACAAATTAAAAAGAATGCCAAGAGTGTGCAAAGCTGTCATTAAGGCAAAGTGAAAATATATTTTGATTTGTTTAACGCTTTTTTGGTTACTACATGATTCCATATGTGTTATTTCATATTTTTGATGTCTTCACTATTATTATACTATGTAGAAAATAGTAAAAAATTAAGAAAAACCCTAGAATGAGAAGGTGTGTCAAATTGTATACTCTTTTATATATTTAACTAGGCAAGTCAGTTAAAAACAAATTCTTATTTACAATAATGACCTACAACGGCCAAACTCAGACAACGCTGGGCCAATTATGCACCACCCTATGGGACATCCAATCACAGCCGTTTGTGATACTGTCTGGATTCAAACCAGGTTGGTCTGTAGCAACGCTTCTAGCACTGAGATGCAGTGTCTTAGACCATTGCGCCATTGGGAGCCCAAAGTAATGGTACTGTATATATATTTTGATTTATTTGCAGAACAATTCTAAAAATTTTTTTTTTAAAGTAACGTAAAAAGTAACGTAAAAAATTTGGGGGGGATACTTTCCGAATGCACTGTATTAGAATATAATAGAATACAGTACAGTAATACAGTTCACACTTAAAAATATTAGCCTCTTAAACATTAGCCTGCTTGTTTAATTTATTTACCCAAGAGAGCATAGAGCTAGCTACATCTATGGGCTTTTATGTTTTTCTGTTTTGCGTAATGTGCAGTAGATTTATCATATACAGAATGTATTGGATAATGGCACAATCACTTGGGCTTTTTCTGGATTGGGCTCATTAAATGTTGTTAATGTAGAGATCATAAAATGTATTTAATATATGGGTCATCGGGCTCAGGTAGCAATACCATGTTCCCCAGAAGAAAAGTGACTTATTCTGGGGATGGAACATTTGTAAAATATTCAAACCTAGTGTGTGTGTGTGTGTGAGAAGAGAGAGAGAGAGAGAGAGAGAGAGAGAGAGAGAGAGAGAGAGAGAGAGAGAGAGAGAGAGAGAGAGAGAGAGAGAGAGAGAGAGAGAGAGAGAGAGAGAGAGAGAGAGAGAGAGAGAGAGAGAGAGAGAGAGAGAGAGAGAGAGAGAGAGAGAGAGAGAGAGAGAGGAATAGGACACTGAATCAAGAGGTCCATTGATATGGGAGGGCTGTAAGTAGCAGCCTCAGAAAACACATCCTGTCTTAGTGAACCTTGTGTTCAAGTAAAATCAGAACTCTCTTACTCATCCTATACATAAATATCACTAATTAAGAAAAAGTCTTTGTGATTGTCTCCACCCCCCTACACAGGTTCTGCCTGACCCTGAGCCTGCCTGCCGATCTGTACCTTTGCCCCACCTCTGGATTATTGACCTCTGCCTACCCTGACCCTGAGTCTGCCTGCCGTCCGGTACTGTTGCCCCACCTCTGGTTTACTGACCCATGCCTGCCTTGACCTGTCTATTGCCTGCCCCCGTTGGATTATTAAACCATTGTTAATTCGACATTGTCTGCATCTGGGGGCGGCAGGGTAGCCTAGTGGTTAGAGAGGTGGACGGTGGACGGAAGGTTGCAAGTTCAAACCCCCAAGCTGACAAGGTACAAATCTGTCATTCTGCCCTTGAACAGGCAGTTAACCCACTCTTCCTAGGCTGTCATCAAAATAAGAATTTGTTCTTAACTGCCTTGCCTAGTTAAATAAAGGTTAAAAAATAACTACAACCTTTGCTAGAAGCTAAAGAGCTCCAGGCAGTGCACATAGATAGAGGTGTGTTTGCAGCAACATGGATATAACTTGTTAATGTCTACAATTCAGCATGTTTGATTTAGCATTTGAACACTACAAGGGACAGATTGCTTTGGAACTGGCACTATCCTTATTCTTGAAGCGTTACCAAACATGCTATGATGCCGCCTAAAATAATTAATTTCACAGAATTGAAATCTGGTCTAGTGATTAGCCCTAGTCATGGTCAATCCTGTCTTTGCCCCTAAACTCTCTATCTCCCTGTCTGATTTTAACTTTGTTACAAAAAAAGGGGACCAAAACATTTTTAAATAAAAAAAGATTTGAAATCCCATATAGTAAATACCTCTACTCCAGTTTCATACTCTGAGCCGTCAAGTAGGGAGATTTTGACAGGAACGGTTTTGGGGCGTTTGGAAGATTTCTGGGGGGATTTTGATGCTTTGCTGGGGGTCTTCTCTGAGCTGTCATCCATGTCCCCATGATGGTCATCTGACGTCTTACTGTCATGATCCTTAGGATAAGTGAAAAGTTTCAAATAAGACGTCATAAACCACAAATTATTGACTTAGTAACCAAGCCAATGTATGAAATCTCAAAACAGTAGGCTATATGATGTGGACATTCATGTAATAACCACAAAAGGCATACGATACAATGCAAACTGCATAATATTCAAAGATTTGCTCCTTTTTATGATATACTGTGTTTTGTAGGTTTAATGCAATGTGAAGTGCAAAATGATACACGACTGTGAGTCTTGCAGCTCTCCAACCTGATTGGTCCTCCTGACATCACCCTCCATGGTACTCTTCATCTCCATGGGCAATCCCTTTTCTGTGGTCATGGTAATGGAATGCAATCCTGAAACAATAAATTAACAGAAACATAAAGTCAGCAGTCTTCTGATGTCCACATCCCAAGACCAGCATGACATATTACCTATAGTGGGTTGAACCCAGCCTGCCTATTACACACTCACACATATACCCTACCCATCACACTCTTCCCTACCCCTTGCAAAATCCAAAACCTCCCCAATGTTGTTGAAGTCACCATCCTGCGACACAGTGGCAATTACTGGCCACAAAACGAATATCCAACAATGTCACATCTAATTTTCTTCTTAACTGACGGCTATTGTGGTTGCTTCAATTAGGCTCTGGCTGCAATCACTAAGTGCTTTTTACGTCAAAAGCGATGTGTCCTCACTGTAATAGCAGAGTTGAGCAGAGCCTCTCTCAGGAGCTGTCTGCATGAAGAACGTTCACTTTAGGAGGCTCTCCCTGATGCTAGCAAAGACATAGAATAAATTACATCAGCAAGAGAGCCCTGCGGCATAGCGGAAGACAGCAGAGAGAGAGAAAGGGAGAGAGAGAGTACAGGGAACGTGACAACAATTTCATTAGAGGGGTAGAGAAAGAGAGAGAGAGAGCGAGACAGATGAGCTTTGTCATGTGAAGGTGACCACTCGCTCTCTGAGAATAATCTGATTTGTACTCTTAAACAGAAGTTCCGCCCCTCACGATTAAAAATAGCTGACATTCTTAGAGAGCTCAATTATCTTTCAGATAACAGCCACATAATGTAGCTCTATTATCAGGGGGCAAAGGGTGTCCGCTCCAAGATTTCTTCTGCTTCAGCTGTTGTCTTTGAAGATATGGGGAATATGACTTTGACAACTACTTCTACCCCAGTGATGGTAATGCAGTACTTATGAACAGTGTTTCCCAAAAGGTTAGTTGTTGTTATCTTACATTTACGTAATGTAGCAGATACTCTTATCCAGAGAAACTTACAGAAGTGAGTGCATAAATGTTCATATCTGTCCCCCGTGGGAATCAAATCCACAACACTGGTGTTGCAAGTGCCATGCTCTACCAACTGAGCCAGACAGGAGCTACACTAGATAACCAAAAATATGTGGACACCTCATGCCAAAATCATGGGCATTAATATGGGTAGGCTTTCCACGAGATGTTGGAACATTTGCTGCGGGGACTTCCATTCAGCCACAAGAGCATTAATTAGTGAGGTCGGGCACTGATGTTGGGCGATTAGGCCTTGCTCGCTGTCAGCATTCCAATTCATCCCAAAGGTGTCCGATGGGGCTGAGGTCAGGGCTCTGTGCAGGCCAGTTCTTCCGCACCGATCTCGACAAACCATTTCTGTATGGACCTCGCTTTGTGCACAGGGGCATTGTCATGCTGGAACAGGAAAGGGCCTTGCCAAAACTATTGCCACAAAGTCAGAAGCACAGAAACGACTAGAATGTCATTGTATGTTGTAGCGTTAAGATTTCCCTTCAATGGAACTAAAGGGCCTAGCCCAAACCTTGAAAAACAGCCCCAGACAATTATTCCTCCACCACCAAACATTACAGTTGGCACTATGCATTCGGGCAGGTAGCGTTCTCCTGGCATCTGCCAAACCCAAATTTGTCAGTCGGACTGCCAGATGGTGAAGCGTGATTAATCACTCCAGAGAACATGTTTCCACTGCTCCAGAGTCCAATGGTGGCGAGCTGTACACCACTCCAGCCGACCCTTGGCATTGTGCATGTTGATCTTAGGCTTGTGTGCGGCTGCTCGTCCATGGAAACTAATTTCATGAAGCTCCCGACAAATAGTTATTGTGCTGATGTTGCTTCCAGAGACAGTTTGGAACTCGGTAGTGAGTGTTGCAACCGAGGACAGCCGATTTTTACACGCTAAATGCTTCAGCTCTTGTGTGGCCTACCATTTCGCGGATGAGCCGTTGTTTCTCCTGGACGTTTCCACTTCACAATAACAGCACTTCCAGTTGACTGGGGCAGCTCTAGCAGGGCAGAAATGTGACAAACTGACTTGTTGGAAAGGTGGCATCATATGACGGTGCCACGTTTGAAAGTCACTAAGCTCTTCAGTAAGGCCATTCTCCTGCCAATGTTTGTCTATGGAGATTGCATGTCTGGGTGCTCGATCTTAAACACCTATCAGCAATGGGTGTTCCTGAAATAGCGGAATCCACTAACTTGAAGGGGTGTCCACATAATTTTGTATATATAGTGTAAGTAAGTCATAAGAAAATGCTATAATATTTAGGTTGGTCACACAGTTCAAAAAAGTGAAAGCAGTAAAGCATATAGTATACAGTAATAATACTTTACGAACAACAGACAACTACGATGTCTGGCCATTGTAGCCAACTTGATAACAATATACTGACTTCTTACTAACATCTGAATTTAAGCCTTTTGTTGTCTTAGAATAGGCTACATTTGCCGGTCTGGTTATCCTACTTCAAAAGTATTTCCAGGTAGGCCTATCTATCCATAGAAGGAGAATGTGCACATAAAAGACTCAAGATATAAAAAGTGTATCATGCAACCATAATATTCAATTTGGGATTGGGAGGTGTGCAGAGCTCATTCTCTTACAGGACTGAAGTAGCCAGCGGCACAGTTATAATCTCATAGTCTCATTGAGGATAATTGTCACGTGTGCCCCATCTCCGGTCTCAAGGTCACCAGCCTGCTCATTATGGCGCACACCTGTCACCATCGTTATGCGCACCTGTGCGTCATCAGCCTCACCTGGACTCCATCACTTCCCTGATTACCTTCCCTATATATGTCACTCCCTTTGGTTCCTTCCCCAGGGGTTATTGTTTCCATTCCTGGGTCATGTCTGTGCATTGTTTGTGTTAAATGGTTGTTTCATTTATTTATTAATACACTCACTCCCTGAACTTGCTTCCTGACTCTCAGTGCACATCGTTACAGAATAACACCTCACCGAAGGGAAGCATCAGGGAGTGTTTTTTTTATATTTATTTTTTGTTTTGGTAGGAATGATGTTGGGTCCGGGAGCCGCAACAGGCTCTCATACCTCAGCCGGATCGCCAGGCTCCCCTGCTTCCATCGGCTCGTCAGGCTCTCATACCTCAGCCAGATCGCCAGGCTCTCATACCTCAGCCGGATCGCCAGGCTCTCATACCTCAGCCGGATCGCCAGGCTCCCCTGCCTCAGCCGGCTCGTCTGGCTTTCATGCCTTCGCCGGATCGCCAGGCTCCCCTGCTTCCATCGGCTCGTCAGGCTCTCATGCCTCAGCTGGATCGCCAGGCTACTCTGTCTCAACCGGTCTGTCAGGTTCCCGTGCCCCAGCCGGCGACAGGTTCCCGCGCATCAGCAGGGGTGACCGGTCCGCTTCTGATCCCCGAGATCGTCCCTTTAGTTGGCGTCCTGCGGATGGAGCCGAACGCACCAGGGAGGGGGTAACGTCACATATGCTCTCACTCCGGCGTTCTAGGTCGCCATGCTCCTGCGTCTCAGCTGGACAAACAGGTTTCCCGCGCCTCAGCATAGGTGACCAGTCCACTCCTGATCCCCGGGATCGTCATTTTGGTCGGCGTCCTGCGGCATGTCGGGGAGGGGGTACTATCACGTGTGCTCCCTCGCCGGTCTCTAGGCCACCAGCCTGCTCTTTATGGTGCACACCTGTCACCATCGTTACGAGCACCTGCGTGTCATCAGACTCACCTGGACTCAATCACTTCCCTGATTGCCTTCCCTATATATGTCACTCAAACAGAAATTTGCATCCTGTAGCACTAATTCCAATAGGTTTGGGACACTGTAAAGTCCATGGAGAATAAGAGCACTCCTCCCAGCTGCCCACTGCACTGAGGCTAGGAAACACTTTCACCACCGATAAATTGACGATAGAGAATTTCAATAAGCATCTTTCTACGGCTGACCATGCTTTCCACCTGGCTACCCTACCCCGGCCAACAGCTCTGCACCCCCCGCAGCAACTTGCCCGAACCCCCCCACGCTTCTCCTTCACCCAAATCCAGTTAGCTGATGTTCAGAAAGAGCTGCAAAATCTGGACTCCTCCAAATCAGCTAGGCTGGACAATCTGGACCCTCTCTTTCTAAAATCATCCTCAAAGCCAACACCTCCTTTGACCGCCTTTCCTTCCAGTTCTCTGCTGCCAATGACTGGAACAAATTGCAAAAATCACTGAAGCTGGAGACTTATATCTCCCTCACTAACTTTAAGTATCAGCTGTCAGAGCAGCTTACCGATCACTGCACCTGTACACAGCCTATCTGTAAATAGCCCACCCAACTACCTCATCCCCATATTGTTATTTATTTTTCTTGCTCTTTTGCACCCCAGTATCTCTACTTGCACATCATCTGCACATCTATCACTCCAGTGTTAATGCAAAATTGTAATTATTTCGCCAATATTGCCTTTCCTCCGTAATCTTATTTATTGCCTTGCCTCCCTACTCTTACTACATTTGCACACACTGTACATAGATTTTTCTATTGTGTTATTCACTGTATGTTTGTTTATCCCATGTGTAACTCTGTTGTTTTTGTTACACTCCTTTGCTTTATCTTGGCCAGGTCACAGTTGTAAATGAGAACTTGTTCTCAAATGGCCTACTTGGTTAAATAAAGGATAAATAAAAAATAAAACTCCCTTTGGTTCCTTCCCCAGGCATTACTGTATCTGTTCCTGGGTCATGTCGGTGCATTGTTTGTGTTACGTGTTTGTTTCATTTATTTATTAAAACACTCACTCCCTGAAGTTGCTTCCCGACACTCAGCACACATCGTTACAATAATCTATGTTGTAGGGCCGTCCACGACTCCAAAACATAATGGTCGACCAAGAGTCGTCTGTTTTAAAACGTGTATTTTTCCAAACATCCTACGTGTTTTAATTAGGGTTGCAAAGGGTCGGAAACTTTCCGGGAAATTTCTGGAATTTTCCCAGGAAATTAAGCCCAGGAATTTGGGGAATTTACTTCAATTCATCAAAAAAGTTAGTTTATAACAATTAACCTTTTTTTGTGGGATACACATAAGGCATTTCTAGGTCTTGTGGCATATTAATGAGATGCTATTGAGCCAGCACTGTCTGAGCCAAGGACTATATGCTTTCTGGTAAGTTTTGATTACAATACTGGGTAAGGGTATATTTTAAAGACATATTTTTTTGTTAACTAGTAAATAGTAGCCTACAGCAGTGTGTTTAGATCATTTCTAACTTGTTAACAATTCCTGCTACCATGTGGGTTTTAACTTGCTTGAGCCTGCTAACTGAGGAGTGTCAATTCACCTGTTTCCATACATGTTTAATTTAAAAACATTTATCTTACAAAGGAATTGCTTAATCTAACTGCGTAACTATTTATCTGTACATGGAATTGTATTTGTAATCTTTATGGGAAAATGCCACTGGCACTATCTGATGTGTGGAGACATTTCACTGTAGCTAATGTAGAAGGAAAAGCTGTGTACATTTGCAAATACTGTGCCAAATCATATGTGAAGAATGCAACAAAGATGCAGAATCATCTGGCAAAGTGCATAAAGCTCCCTAAGCGCTCACAACAAGCAACCTCAGACAAAAGTCCCTCTACTTCTATTTGAGGTGCAAATGATGAATCAGACACCTTATCGACAGCAACAGCTCATGGTCCTACTGGAATCAGAAGCTGTTGTTTTTTTACTCAATAGAGGAACGTTGTCAGAGAAATGCTGATGAATGTCTTGCTAGAGCTGTGTATGCAACTGGATCACCTCTGATGCTCACAGGCAATGTCTATTGGAAGGGATCTGAATGTTCTTCGCCCAGCATACACCCCTCCAACCAGACATGCTTTATCTACTCATTTGCTGGATGCAGAGTTCAACAGAGTTCAAGTGAAAGTCAAGCAAATCATAGTGAAAACAGACTGTATTGCAATCATCTCTGATGGGTGGTCAAATGTTCGTGGGCAAGGAATAATTAACTACATCATCTCCACCCGTCAACCACTATTCTACAAGAGCACAGACACAAGGGACAACAGACACACTGGTCTCTACATTGCAGATGGGCTGAAGGCAGTCATCAATGACCTTGGACCACAGAAGGTATTTGCACTAGTGACAGACAACGCTGCAAACATGAAGGCTGCTTGGTCTAAAGTGGAGGAGTCCTACTCACACATCACACCCATTGGCTGTGCTGCTCATGCATTGAATTTGCTCCTCAAGGACATCATGGCACTGAAAACAATGGATACACTCTGCAAGAGAGCCAAGGAAATAGTTAGGTGTGTGAATGGTCATCAAGTTATAGCAGCAATCTACCTCACCAAGCAAAGTGAGAAGAATAAGAGCACCACATTGAAGCTGCCCAGTAACACCCATTGGGGTGGTGTTGTCATCATGTTTGACAGTCTCCTGGAGGGGAAGGAGTCTCTCCAAGAAATGGCCATATCACAGTCTGCCGATATGGACAGCCCCATCAAGAGGATCCTCCTGGATTATGTATTTTGGAAGAGAGTGGTAAGCAGCCTGAAACTCCTGAAACCTATTGAAGTAGCCATTGCACGGATTTAGGGAGACAATGCCATCCTGTCTGATGTTCAGACTCTGCTTGCAGATGTAAGAGAAGAAATCCGTACTGCCCTGCCCACTTCACTGTTGCTCCAAGCAGAGGAAACTGCAGTTCTGAAATACATCAAAAAGCTTAAAGACTTCTGCCTGAAGCCCATACACGCCGCAGCGTACATGTTGGACCCCAAGTATGCTGGCAAGAGCATCCTGTCTGGTGCAGAGATCAACAAGGCCTATGGTGTTATCACTACCGTGTCTGGCCACCTTGGCCTGGATGAGGGCAAGGTTCTTGGCAGTCTGGTGAAGTACACTTCTAAGCAAGGGCTTTGGGATGGAGATGCAATATGGCAGTCGTGCCAACATATCTCATCAGCCACCTGGTGGAAGGGACTTTGTGGATCTGAGGTTGTTTCCCCTGTTGCCTCCATCATCCTCCAAATCCCACCAACATCAGCCGCCTCAGAGCTCAACTGGTCCTTGTTTGGGAACACACACACCAAAGCACGCAACAGGCTGACCAATACAAGGGTTGAAAGATTGGTGGCCATCTGGGCAAATTTGAGGTTTTTGAGCCTGACAACGAGCCATCCTCAACAAGGTTGGAAAGTGACAGTGAAGATGAGGCCTCAGAGTCTGATGTTCAAGAGGTGGACATTGAGGAGGTCCAGGGAGAAGACATGGAAGCCTGAGAGGAAGACAAACAAATCTTTAGTTTCTATACTATCATTTAACAGATGTATGTTGAAAATGTTTTTGGGGGATGTGATGGATCATTGGGGATCATTCAATATTCCCTTTCTTTTGTTGTTCAGTGAAATCATCCCATATGAAGAGACAACTCATTTAATTAAAGTTCAATTCGTAACTAAATTGTTTTTTTAGTTCTATTGGAAGGATTTCATCATTTGCGATTATGTCTATTTATGATAAGGTAAATGGTTTATGTTTATGTCTCCATATGATATGGTAATGCAAATATCCAATGCAAAAAACATCTACATTTAAATGGTATTCATATTAATTTGCATACATAATTCCGTTACTTCCCATATATTCCCACGGAAAGTTTCCACCTATGAATATTCCCCAAAACGTGCAACCCTAGTTTTAATCAAATCAACTATATTCACTGAGCTTGTCTGATGCTTTAAGCACATTGTTTGACACAAAAATGACAAACAAATGACTAGAGGGAGTCCGACCACCACAGTGTTTATCACAGCCATTTCTGACGGCAAAGATCTGTTTCCCAAAATACATCATTTGTTTAGGAAAACATTCCATATTCCCTCAAATCTTGATCTCTTTCCATAACATAAAGAACACATCATGTGACCAATGTGGCCTGACCTATAGCATATCATAAACACATTAATAAATTGGTTATAACAAACTCCAAACACCGTAACAGCAAAATGGATGCAGAGGACGTGACAAATAAACCCGAAAAGGGGGAATGTTTAGGCTACTGGTTGCTCATGAGGTAAAGGGGAAGTCAGATGTGTGGAATAAATCTTAGTATTGTGGAAAATACTGGAGATCAAGAAAAGTAAGGTAAGGAGCAAGGGCTGCGTGTATATTATGTGTGCCAAACAGGTGCTGTTAGATCACAATATAATTTTTTCGGACCGTTTGGAAAAATGTAAACAACACAAAATAAATTACAAGCGTACCAGAGAGTCTGTTGTAATGTTTTTTTTTGTCAAGTCTTTATTACAGCAAAGACTAAACAGTCGCAATCGTTCGTGAATGCAATTTCCGGAATGGAACGGTTTATTTAATGTTTAAGCAAATTATTCAAAGGTCGCTTTATTTTATTTTAAAATGAAAAAGTTTTACTGCATTTCCAATTATGAATGACTCGTATGCTGTGTGATGACATGAACGAATGAATGATTGATTGATCCAGTACCCTATATAAGTGTTGAAATATAGGCTTAATATATACCTAAATTACAGTTGTAAGACTAAAGAGGATGCACTTAGGCCTACAGCTCAATGCCTGAACAGGCAGTTAACCCACTGTTCCTAGGCCGTCATTGAAAATAAGAATTTGTTCTTAACTGACTTGCCTAGTTAAATAAAGGTAAAAAAATAAATACAAAATGGTGGTTACACAAGGCTGCTATATTAAGCCTACTAATGATAATGACATTACTTATTATGATACTGATGATCATCATAGTTAAAAAAGAAGAAGAAGGAGAAAAAGACAAGGAGTGTTATTATTATTATAAATATAATTTTTGACAATTTGGAACAGTGTAAACAACACTAAATAAATTATAAATAATACCAGAAGCTGTTCTAATGGGGGGAGGGGGAAAGTGTAAAGCCTTTATTAAAGCAAAGCAAAGATTTTTTTAAATGTGTGAAATTGTTTAATTGACATGTTTACTAGAAATTGTTTACTTGACAATCAACAGGCAACAGAAGCAGTATCTGTCTTTTTTCTATAGATATATATGGATGATTCATAAAGCCAAGCAGATTTAACAGTTAGGCTATTGATTATAGACCTAATTAAATTGGGGATTCCTCTCTCCTCACTTTTCTTAGCCAATAAGGTAAGAGCTGTGTTCTCGTCTCCTCATTCTGCTGCAGCCTCCGCCGCATTGTTCTCAACACCAATATGCTGGTTAACTTTCTTTTATGCACATAGCAACATGGTCTAGGAAAAGGTGCCAATTCAACTGCGCACTGATGTGTTTCAGAACCACAGGTATGCCTTGTTAAAAGTTAATTTGTGGAATTTCTTTCCTTCTTAATGGGTTTGAGCCAATCAGTTGTGCTGTGACAAGATAGGGGTGGTATACAGAAGATAGCCCTATTTGGTAAACGACTAAGGCAATATTATGGCAAGAACAGCTCAAATAAGCCAAAAAATACAGTCCATCATTACTTTAAAACATGAAGGTCAGTCAATCCAGAAAACTTCAAAAACTATGAAAGTTTCTTCAAGTGCAGTCGCAAAAACCATCAAGCGCTATGATGAAACTGGCTCTCATGAGTACAGGAAGACCCAGAGTTAACTATGCTGCAGAGGATAGGTTCATTAGAGTTAACTGCACCTCAGATTGCAGCCCAAATAAATGCTTCACAGAGGGCAAGTAAAAGACACCTCAACATCAGGTGGTCAGAGGAGACTACGTCAACCAGGCCTTCATGGTCCAATTGCTGCAAAGAAAACACTACTAAAGGACACCAATAATAAGAAGAGACTTGCTCGGGTCAAGAAACACAAGCAATATACATTAGACCGGTGGAAATCTGTCCTTTGGTCTGACGAGTCCAAATCTGAGATTTTTGGTTCCAACTGCCGTGTCTTTGTGAGACGCAAAGTAGGTGAACGGATGACCTCCACATGTGTGATTCCCACCATGACGCATGGAGGAGGAGGTGTGATGGTGTGGGGGTGCTTTGCTGGTGACTGTGAGTGATTTATTTAGAATTCAAGGCCATGTATCATGGTGTTAGTGTAACAGTATAGCTTCCATCCCTGTCTGCCCCAAGCTGGGCACGAACACGCAACATTCGTAACCCAAAGAAGCACCATCAATACCAATGACCTAAAACAAAAGCATTTCTAGGTCTGGGGAAACAATACTTCTCGGTTTCAGGGCGGATGACATCACTTGCACAAGATTAGAGCATCGCTAACTGAGTAGTTATTCCACATCGGCTACGCTATAGCATAAAGACAGGAAACCATGAGTGCCACCAATGGACATTAGACAAGATTACAGACATCTTTAAATCTTTCAGTACTTTGATCCAGATTTGAGTACCATTTCTCTAGCTAGAATGGACGTGTGATTAAAAAACAAGGGATAAAGCTAATGAGATGGTGGGATTAGTGAAATGGCACAAGGCAGGCTAAGATTAAAGTTTAACACATCCAGGAAAACCTTAATTAAGAAGTAACAAAATTGGGTTTTAATTCAGTCTTTTAATTGCTCCACACTTGTAAACAGCTGATGGATAATGTGGTATTAGTCACCAAAGCATCAAGGAAGTTAAGATGAACATTTCCCTCAGCCAGCTGTCTGTCTGCTAGAGGGTCTCTGAATTTAACTCTTGAAATGCTCAGACGGAAGACTTCTCTCAACTTTAGCGACAGGAAAACCTATCTGTGCAATAAGCAGAGGCAATCCAAAAATGATCCAAACATTAGTCCTCTTGAGAGGACTAATGTGATACGCAGCATGATAAGTAGGCTTGGGTTGTATACCGTATATACCCATACCAGGGTTTTTGGAAATAGCCACTGGATGGTTTTTCATTGCCCTCAATACCTTTGATACTATTTCTTTGAAGTAGTTTTTTTATTAATTTTAATATTTGCAGCTACTTTTTAAAGGCTACTTCAGGATTAGCAGATACCCATAGACTTCCAGTCATTGTGCTAAGGCTAGTTAGAATTTGCTTGAGAAACTAACTTCATACTGATTAGATCCCAGGCTGTGTCGCAGCCGTCTGCGACTGGGAGACCCATGAGGTGGCACATAATTGGCCCAAAGTCGTCCGGGTTAGGGGAGGGTGTCAAGAAGCAGTGCGGCTTGGCGGGGTCGTGTTTTGGAGGACGCACAGCTCTCCCAAGTCTGTATGGGAGTTGCAGCGATAGTACAAGACTAACTACCAATTGGATATCATGAAATGGGGGAGAAATATGGCAAAAAAATTATAATAATGAAACACACAAAAAAATGGTCATTACTTTCTTCATACTGGACACAGAGACATAAAAATGTTATCCACGAGTTCATCTGACTCTGGGGAAGTAGATAAAGGGCCTCATTGGCAAAATACCAAAGTATCCCTTTAAGTAAATACATGCAGTCAACTTGTGCAATACATTAGGAAATACCGAAGATCGCGTTCTACATTTTACCTGTCAGATAATTTTGCTAATTTATTAGCTCTTTAGTTATCTAGCTAAGTAGTTAGCTTCTTACAAAATCAAGTTGCGCTTGGTAACAGCAGAGAATCTTCTCCTGGATCAAGAGCCTTGCTGTATAATATTTGTTTTGTGCATGCAGCAAACTGTAAGTAGCCTTTTTTTGTTACTTGTATAACTTTGATCTGGGATGTCTGTCCTGCAAATACTTCAGGTTAGAGACTGTATAACATGTAGTGCTCATGAGCATTTCGTTATCATTCTCTATGGGATTTTACATGTACTTGTAAGCATTGCTAACCTTCGGATTACAAAGGCTCAGTGGGGTTTGAAAATAGCTTCCCTTGTGTTCAGTGCCAGTATTACTGAATATGGCACAAGGTCAGTAGGAACGTATGACAGTCTGGATAGCGCCCAAGTCTAGTGATAAGTCCCTCAATTTCAAAGCTCAGTGTGGACAAAGAAAGTAATACATGGAGTGTCTTTGAACCCTTTATGAAGTGACTTCATGACCAGCACCTAACAATAAGAAATAGGGTATAATTACTTTATTTCCTCAACAATGGCTGTAAATTGCAAACTGAAACTGTGTTGAGTGTGAGTGAGCTATATGTCAGGACTGTGCAGTTTTACATCAGTAAGGTCATGTTAATGCAATGGGTAGCCTAGACTCTTAGAAAAAAAATCTGGTATAAAGGATTTGGACGATACCCATAGTACACAATATATAAAGCAAGCAGCATAACAGCTGCACCAATGCATAGGCACTCACACGACCAACGGACATGGGAACAATAACCGACAAAGACAGAGGGAACATATATAACATACTAATCAGGGGAAATGGGAACCAGGTGTGTGTAATCAGACAAGACAGTCCGGGGTTGATGATAACGAATCCCGTTCAGTGAAGCCTAGAAACCCGGTGACGTAGACCTCCGGAACTGGTGAACAGAATGAGCATCAGTGCCAGGGGGATCCGTGACATATCTAGAACCTAAAAGGGTTCTTTGGCTGTCCCCATAGGAGAACCCTTTGAAGAACCCTTTTTGGTTCCATGTAGAACCATTTACACAGAGGGTTCTACATGGAACCCAAAAGAGTTTCGCCTGGAACAAAAAAAGAGTTCTACTTGGAACCAAAAAGTGTTCTCCAATGGGGACAGCCAAAGACCCTTTTGGAACCCTTTTTTCTAAGAGTGTATGTAATATGCTCTGTGTCTGTGTGTGTGTGTGTGTGTGTGTGTGTGTGTGTGTGTGTGTGTGTGTGTGTGTGTGTGTGTGTGTGTGTGTGTGTGTGTGTGTGTGTGTGTGTGTGTGTGTGTGTGTGTGTGTGTGTGTGTGTAGAGAAATGGTCTTAGAAGTTGATCAGTGACAGAAGCGTGGGTGCTCATTTCAAATGTCAAGACGTGGGGGCCAATCAATTCTTTCATTTAGGCCGCAATGCAACTCAATTACTGAAAGCTCCACATCTGTTATGGTCACTGCACACTTAATCTTCAGCCTAGAGGAGATAATAGGGAATGGGACGGCAGGTG
Organism: Oncorhynchus kisutch; assembly: GCF_002021735.2. Lineage (NCBI taxonomy): Eukaryota > Metazoa > Chordata > Actinopteri > Salmoniformes > Salmonidae > Oncorhynchus > Oncorhynchus kisutch. Next base: position 59,858,990 of record NC_034190.2, on the reverse strand, counting down.
CTTAGGTGCACAACTCTTTTGACTGTTTATCTCTTCAAAGAAGCTCCTTGTCATTAAGTCATGAACCCCATGGAACCCAAAAGAGTTCTACTTGGAACCAAAAAGGATTTTACCTGGAACCAAAAAGGGTTCTCCTATGGGGACAGCCAAAGAACCCTTTTGGGAACCCTGTTTTCTGAGTGACGTAAATGACAGCAGATTACATAAGAAAATCCCCTTGATTAAAAAGACAATGAGGCAGTTAGGTGGTTGTTGTGGCCTGCAAAGCAGCTGAGCTTACTGTTCATAGATCATTGCCAGAAGTATGTTGCAGAACACTAGAGGCTGGGCTAGCGCTGAGCGATATGGCCAAAATACTGTATTATATCACAATATATTTTATTTATTTTTACAGTGTTATGGTATATATTTTATGGTATATATTTTGTTTTTGAATATGCTTAATGAATCGTGCATGACCCTAGAGTGGCAACAACAAAAAATATTTTAACGGGGCTTTCTGTGACAAAACTATCAGTAGAGTTGAAAATGCGATGGAAATATATTGAAGCTTCGATTTTTATTCGGTACATGAAAGATTAAGCATAAAAGCACTTTTTGTGTGCATTACGTGTGGAAACTCACGACTGGTGAGGAAATGCATGTCATTTCTTTAAGCAGATTTTAGAATATTCGCATGAAAATCTGTCGCTAATTGAATGGAAACCTAGCTTCTGACCATGCATTTTCAATGGATTCAATGGCAGTTCTTACTTTTGCCACAAGGGGCATTGTCCCGATTTCTAGGATGCTTTTGGCTCCAGTGCTGCCTAACGGGCACTATTCATGGTAAAAAATGTACATGTGCACACCCAAAGCGCTTGCTAGTCGGATCTCACCCACCATGGAACTGTGATTGGTTGCCATGGCTGCAGGCTTGGCTGCAGACATTGTCAGATGATTTAAGAACTCTTGTGTTCACTCTGCAGACAGGACAGGTGGGAGCAATGGCTGCTGCACCTGTGGCTGTTCCTAATCCTCCACTCCCTACCAGCCCAAGCGTCTTCCTCCATTCGGGAGCCTCATCTCCCGGCACCGGAGTGCTATGAGGGGCCTCCTGGGAGGTGTCGTGGGTTCCTGCTCCAATGCTTGCTGGCTTTCCAGGCATCAACGTTTCCCAGCAAGCGTTCCAGAATGGCATACGTCATCTCCTTGCTCTCAGGACGGGCTTTGGCCTGGGCCACGGCCATATTGGAGAAGCAATCAGACATTTGTTTTAATTGGCAAAGCTTCACCCAGGAGATGAAGAGGGTTTTTGATCAACCCATCAGTGGTAGGAATGCTGCTCAAAGACTCATTGCGCTTCGGCAGGGCAGCCAGAGAGTAGCTGATTACGCCATTGACTTTCAGATGCTCGCTGCTGAGAGCAGTTGGAATACAGAAGCCCTTCACTCAGCCTTTCTGAACAGACTCCGTGAGGTTCTGAAGGATGAACTGGCTTCCCAGGACAACCCTGACACTCTGGATGAACTTATCATTCTGGCCATCCGATTTGACAACCGGCTTTGGGAACGTCGTCGTGAGAGGACGGAGGGGTTCCGAGTTGTTTCCAGTGTTTCTGGGCAATGGGCAGTTCCTGCTTTCATAGACTCTGGGGCTACAGGCTGTGTTCTGGATCGCACATTAGCTGTTGTATTCGGCGCATGTGACTAATACAACTTGATTTGATTTGAAACTAAACATTAAAATACCGTTATTTAAGGCAAGGTAAAAATCCACCTCAGTCCATGCATCAATACCGGCATGTAATACAATAGAGTTTACCGTTCTGGGCAATGGATTTCAATGTCCTCTTGATGCCAACTTGGCATTGTGTTGTCGGCCAATTAATCTATTGTACGTTTTGACATTTCAAGTAATGTCTGGGAGCTTATTAATATCTGCTCTGTACATACACCCCCTGTGGTGTGTGTGTGTGTGTGTGTGTGTGTGTGTGTGTGTGTGTGTGTGTGTGTGTGTGTGTGTGTGTGTGTGTGTGTGTGTGTGTGTGTGTGTGTGTGTGTGTGTGGTGGAGCTTCCGCCCTTTTGCTTACACATTACAGATCTGCAAACAATGGAGTATTAGGGGAAGGGATAGTGAGGGATTTGGAACTTTGTGAGTCTGGAATGTCAATCAGAGACTCCGTTATGTGTGTGAGATGACCTCTGTTCTGCTCTCATTTCCTGAGACAGAGCCCAGATAACAATCCCCACTTTGCGTCAGCTCCGTTGAAATGAAACATCAGTGTCATTGAAATGTTGAAACCATATATCTGCTGTAGTAGAAAGACTCCTAACTCATACTGCAGAATGTCACTTTCAAACAATGGAGGTTGAGTATAGATATAGTATGGTAGCACAACAAAGGCTCGTCGATTGTAGCTTAGCATTAAGATAAATGCCCAGATTGTAATGGAAATAATGGGGGGGGATCATTTTCTGCAGAATGATGTGCCATGACGTGCCATCCGTCATGACCTGACGGTGCCTATCTGTCATCATGCCCTCTTCCTTACAGAGACCCTGACAATTTGCGGCCTGGGGCCAATCCTTCATCTGCTCGGCAGGTGGCAGGAGGAATCTATCAAACATGGTGGCTCAGTGTCATGTCACAGCAGAGAGGGAAGGCACATGGAAGACACAGTGAAGACTCTGGTTGTCAAACACAGTTTGCCATAACATTTCAGCTGATGGGTCTAAAGCACGAGACAAAAATACTTGGCATATGAAAGATTGTCCAGATATCATGAAGCTATAATACAGGGGTCGGCAACCTTTTCTTATGGAACAGTTCAATGTCATTTATAATAAATATTCTACAAAGGTCTAATAATAAATGCAATAAATAACATTATTTATTGCAAAATACACAGTTCATTGTACAGAAATATACAACTGTTAGGTCTAACAACAACAGCCCTAAACATAACTGATTAAGAACCAGTCCAGAATACGAAAGACAAGAAGGCGAGGACTGTGATAGGGTCATCTCTCTCTACGAATGTATTGTCTATCTCCCTCCAATTAGGGCACATTCATTGTTTGTAAAATACCTTGTAGCAGCTGTAAGGGCAAAGATTCAGGCAGACAGATAGAGGTGCAAATAGATGTTGGTTTTATTTACACTCACCTCCGTATCTATTTGGACAGTGATGTAATAAAATAAAAATTGGGCCTCAATACTCCAGCATTTTTGGGGGGAGATCAAATGTTTTATATGAGGTAAAAGTATATATGAGGTGACAGTATATAATGTGACAGTATAGAATCAAGGGCTCCCGAGTAGCGCAGTGGTCTAAGATCCTGTATTTCAGTGCAAGAAGCATCACTGCAGTACCTGGTTTGAATCCAGGCTGCATCACATTTGGCAGTGATTGGGCGTCCCATAGGTCAACGCACAATTGGCCCAGCATCGTCCAGGTTTGACCGTCATTATAAATAAGAATTTGTTCTTAACTAGGGTTGCACAATTTGAGGAATATTCAGAGGTGGAAACTTTCTGTGGGAATTAACGGGAATATATGGGAATTAACGGAAACATGTGCAAATGAATATTAATACCATTTAAATGTAGATGTTTTTTACATTGGATATATTTCCCATATCATATGGAGACCGAAACATAAATATTTTACCTTATCATAAGTAGAGCGGCAGGGTAGCCTAGTGGTTAGAGCATTGGACTAGTAACCGGAAGGTTGCAAATTCAAATCCCCGAACTGACAAGGTACAAATCTGTCGTTCTACCCCGAACAGGCAGTTAACCCACTGTTCCTAGGCTGTCATTGAAAATAAGAATTTGTTCTTAACTGACTTGCCTAGTAAAATAAAGGTAAAAATATTTTTAAAAGACAAAATTGCAAATGATTAAACCCTTCGAATAGAAAAAATATATATAATTTAGTTATGAATTGAACTTTAATTAAATGACTTGTCTCTTCACATGGGATGATTTCACTGAACAACAAAAGAAAGGGAATATTGAATGATTCACAATGATTCATCACATCTCCCAAAAACATTTTCAACATACATCTGTTAAATGATAGTCTAGAAACTAAAGCTTTGTTTGTCTCCCTCTCAGGCTTTCATGTCTTCTCCCTGAACCTCCTCAACCTCCTCAACTCCTCCTCTTGAACATCAGACTCTGAGGCCTCATCTTCACTGTCACTTTCCAACCTTGTTGAGGATGGCTCGGTGTCAGGCTCAAAAGCCTCAAATTTGCCCAGATGGCCACCAATTTTTCAACCCTTATATTGGTCAGCCTGTTGCTTGCTTTGGTATGTGTGTTCCCAAACAAGGACTAGTTGCGCTCTGAGTTGGCTGATGATGGTGGGATTTGGAGGATGATGGAGGCAACAGGAGAAAAAGTCTCAGATCCACAAAGTCCCTTCCACCAGGTGGCTGATAAGATATGTTGGCATGACTGCCATATTGCATCTCCATCCCAAAGCCCTTGCTTGGAAGTGTACTTTGCCAGACTGCCAAGAACCTTGCCCTCATCCAGGCCAAGGTGGCCAGACACGGTAGTGATGACACCATAGGCCTTGTTGATCTCTGCACCAGACAGGATGATCTTGCCAGCATACTTGGGGTCTGTTGGGGCTGTCCATATCGGCAGTGTGATATGGCCATTTCTTGGAGACTCCTTCCCCTCCAGGAGACTGCCAAACATGACAACACCACCCCAACGGGTGTTGCTGGGCAGCTTCAATGTGGTGCTCTTATTCTTCTCACTTTGCTTGGTGAGGTAGATTTCTGCTATAACTTGATGACCCTTCACATACCTAACCATTTCCTTGGCTCTCTTGTAGAGTGTATCCATTGTTTTCAGTGCTATGATGTCCCTGAAGAGCAGATATAATGCATGAGCAGTACAGCCAATGGATGTGATGTGAGGGTAGGACTCCTACACTTTAGACCAAGCAGCCTTCATGTTGGCAGAATTGTTTGTGGTCCAAGGTCATTGATGACTGCCTTCAGCTGATGTGCAATGTAGAGACCGGGGTGTCTGTTGTCCCTTGTGTCTGTGCTCTTGTAGAATACTGGTTGAGGGGTGGAGATGATGTAGTTAATTCCTTGCCCACAAACATTTGACCACCCATCAGAGATGATTGCAATACAGTCAGCTTTCTCTATGATTTTCCTGATCTTCACTTGAACTCTGTTGATCTCTACATCCAGCAAGTTAGTAGATAAAGCATGTCTGAGGGGTGTATGCTGGACAAAGAACATTCAGAAATCTCTTTCATTACACATTGCCTGTGAGCATCAGGGGTGATCCAGTTGCATACTACGTTCCTCCATTGAGTTGCATACTACGTTCCTCCATTGAGTCAAAAAAAAAATCTGATTCCAGTAGGACCATGAGCTGTTGCTATCGATAAGGTGTCTGATTCATCATTTTCACCTTGAATATAAGTAGTGGACATTTTGTCAGAGGTTGCTTATTGTGAGCGCTGAGGGAACTTCATGCCCTTGGCCTGATGATTCTGCATCTTTGTTGCATTCTTCACATATGATTTGGCACAGTATTTGCAAATGTACACAGCTTTTCCTTTTACATTAGCTGGAATGGAATTTCTCCACACATCAGCCTGTGGCATCTCCTGTAAAGATTAGAAAAAAATGAGTAATAATAATAATACATTTCCATGTACAGATAAATAGTTAAGCAGTTAGATTAAACAACTAATTTGTTAGATAAATGTTTTTTTAAATGAAACATGTATAGAAACAGGTGAATTAACACTGCTCAGTTAGCAGGCTCGAGCAAGCTAAAATCCACATGATAGCAAAAACTACTTAGCAGAAATTGTTAACAAGTTAGAAGTTATTTAAAGACACTTTGCTGTTGGCTACTAATTACTAATTACTAGTTATGTATGTCATATCAAATATATTCACCTCACCCAGTATTGTAATCAAACTTACCAGAAAGCATGTAGTCCTTGGCTCAGACAGTCTAGTGGTGTGGGCTCAATAGCATCTCATTAGTGTGCAAGATCTTGAGAATCAGCTGTACATGTGATGGAAAAGTGCACTGGACATGTGATGGAAGAATGCACTGTGCATGCAGAGGGTTGAGATTCCATTGAATTGGGGAAAGTTTAACCAAAATATGCTACAAGACCTATAATTGCCTTATGTGTATCCCACAAAAAAGGTTAACTTTTATAAGCTAACTCTTTGATGAATTTAACTTCTTATGGCATTATTGAGTAGCTTGGATAAATAAGGTGCCCAGAGTAAACTACCTGTCCCAGTTGGTAATATATGCATATTATTATTACATTTGGATAGAAAACACTCTGAAGTTCCTAAACTGTTTGAATGATGTCTGAGTATAACAGAACTGATATGGCAGGCAAAAACCTGAGAAAAAAATCCAAACAGGAAGTGGGAAATCTGAGGTTGGTCGATTTTCAACTCAGCCCCTATTGAGGTTACAGTGGGATATTGGTCATCTTGTACTTCCTAAGGCTTCCACTAGATGTCAATCATCTTTAGAAACTTGTTTGATGCTTCTACTGTGAAGTGGGGCCGAATGAGAGCTGAATGAGTCAGAGGTCTGGCAGCAGTAACGCGCTGGTCATGCACATATCACATGAGAGGTATCTCCCGTTCCTTTGCTTTTCTGAAGACAAAGGAATTCTCCGGTTGGAATATTATTGAAGATTTATGTTAAAAACATCCTAAAGATTGATTCCATACATCGTTTGACAAGTTTCTACGGTCTGTAACGGAACTTTAACTAGTGAACACGCTTCGTGAGTTTTGATTTGTTTACCAAACGCGCTAACGAAAGTAGCTATTTGGACATAAATAATGGACATTATTGAACAAATCAAACATTTATTGTGGAACTGGGATTCCTGGGAGTGCATTCTGATGAAGATCATCAATGGTAAGTGAATATTTACAGGGGGGGGGGGGAGTATTTAGTCAGCCACCAATTGTGCAAGTTCTCCCACTTAAAAAGATGAGAGAGGCCTGTAATTGTCATCATAGGTACACTTCAACTATGACAGACAAAATGAGAAAAAAAATCCAGAAAATCACATTGTAGGATTTTTTTATGAATTTATTTGCAAATTATGGTGGAAAATAAGTATTTGGTCAATAACAAAAGTTTATCTCAATACTTTGTTATATACCCTTTGTTGGCAATGACAGAGGTCAAACGTTTTCTGCGGAAAAAGCAAACCATGCAATAATCTGAGAACGGCGCTCAGAGAATACATATATCCGCCATGTTGGATATATACAAATACATGTATCCGCCATGTTGGATATATACAAAATTGTAGACCTGCACCAGGCTGGGAAGACTGAATCTGCAATAGGTAATCAGCTTGGTTTGAAGAAATCAACTGTGGGAGCAATTATTAGGAAATGGAAGACATACAAGACCACTGATAATCGATCTGGGGCTCCACGCAAGATCTCACCCCGTGGGATCAAAATTATCACAAGAACGGTGAGCAAAAATCCCAGAACCACACGGGGGGACCTAGTGAATGACCTGCAGAGACCTGGGACCCAAGTAACAAAGCCTACCATCAGTAATACACTACGCCGCCAGGGACTCAAATCCTTTTTGAAATCTGACACAGCGGTTGCATTACAGAGAAGAATATCTTTAATTCCTTGTAACACTTGTATTTTCATCAACATTTATGATGAGTATTTCTGTAAATTGATGTGGCTCTCTGCAATATCACTGGATGTTTTTGGAACTACTGAACATAACGTGACCAATGTATACTGAGATTTTTTTATATAAATATGAACTTTACTGAACAAAACATACATGTATTATGTAACATGAAGTCCTATGAGTGTCATCTGATGAAGATCATCAAAGGTTAGGGATTCATTCTCTCTCTATTTCTGCTTTTTGTGACTCCACTCTTTGGCTGGAAAAATGGCTGTGTGTGTTTTTGTGACTTGGCTCTGACCTAACATAATCATTTGTGGTGCTTTCGCTGTAAAGCCTATTTGAAATCGGACACTGTGGTGAGATTAACAACAAGATTACCTTTAAAATGGTATAAAATACATGTATGGTTGAAGAATTTTAATTATGAGATTTCTGTTGTTTTGAATTTGGCGCCCTGCACTTTCACTGGCTGTTGTCATATCGATCCCGTTAACGGGATTTCAGCCCTAAGAAGTTTTAAGCAAAATTCTCCGAATTCCAGGGCTTAACTTCCCATGGAAAATTCCGGCAATTTACTGGAAAGTTTTCGACCCTTTTCAACCCTATTCTTAACTGACTTGCCTAGTTAAATAAAGGATAAATAAAAGAAATATCTAGTTCACATAAAGTGAAAGACCTTGATCCACATGATTATAGAGCCCAACCTATTTATTCTCAATGTTGGCCAATCACGGGACCTTCCTCACACAACCTTGCCTGTTTAGTATGCCAGTCCATACACTATCGGAGCTGTATTAATCAGATATTTTATTCTAATGGAGTTTGTGGCTAGTCCATCAATCTATGCTGAGAGGAAGTTGGCTCGAGCTACCTACTGTAGTAGAGGTGGGCGCACATGTGCAGTCAAGTGGGAGAACCTTCACAGGACATGGAACAGTACCTCTTTCTGTAGGCTATATTGGTGTTAGCTGATGTACAGATGTGTGCAGTTATAAAAATATGAATTATCCTTCTATAGGTACATGCAGCCACACTACCAAAATAGTGAGCAGCTAGTTTAGCAGAGGATGTCATAGACAAATACAGGATAGGCTCATAGTTTATTAGTTCCTCTAATTGGAAGATGTAATACTGTCACGTTCGTTATAAAGATGAGACCAAGGCGCAGCGTGAGTAGAGTTCCACGTGTTTTTAATAAAAGCGAAACTCAGCAAAACAAAACAAACAAGCGCAAACGAAACGTGAAGCTATACGAATAGTGCAGACAGGCAACTAAACATAGAACAAGATCCTACAAACACCAAAGGGAAATGGCTACCTAAATATGATCCCCAATCAGAGACAACGATAAACAGCAACGATAAACATATCAGGCCAACATAGATATACAAAAACCCCTAGACCTACAAAACCCTAGACATACAAAAACCCTAGACAATACAAAAACTAGCGTACCCACACTAGTCACACCCTGACCCAACCAAAATATAAAGAAAACAGAGATATCTCAGGTCAGGGCGTGACAAATACACATGCTACATCATGACTGAGGCAGTTTGTTTCATATTAATTTGTTGACCTAAATAGTGAGCAATGAGCATAACACTTGTGAACCAATAGCTGTTCAGACTGTGAGTTAGTGTAATCAAACGTTCAAAACAGTGTCTGCAAAAGCAAACAGCCATTGCAAGAGGAATGTGCCAGGTAGCAGCAAAATCCTTTGTTGGTCTTTCGAGACAATATTGCTTGACACGAGAATGATCTTGGACATGCATTGTCTTCCTGAGGTAAATTGATGTAATACAGTCATCTAGCTACCTCTCAGTGGCGTAAAGACAACACAATGTCGTCATTCGAAAGATATAAACATCTGTCAATTGTAATGTGTAATGACTGTTTATTACAATCGATCTTATGACTCTGAGACTGTAAGTTTATCTAGTGGTGAATTCAATATGGCTGTGAACAAATAACTGTTCCAGCAGATGCAATGAAATATCATGGATTGAAAATCAATCATGTAATGACATAGAGCTGACACAGGGGAGGCAGTGTGTCTGAGTGTGTCATGCATGACTGTAAAGGCGTTAGCATGCTACAGTTTGGCTGGCGCCTATAGGCAAACCGGAAAAAAATTGCGTGACGACAAGTCGTCTCTTGTTGAATGACAACAAGCACATCATTGAAGAATTCCTTCAGTTGACCAATCGCCAACGAGGGGGTGTAGACTTCGGCTGACGACTTCGGCTTGCCTTCGCGAAAGTTGTTTGTGTGCCCGAAACAGCCGAAGAAACACTTGCCGAAGTCAAAAACGAACAATAACGTCAGAAAATGTCGTCATAATATATGCACGAACTGTTCCAAATGATCTTCTATGGACAATTGGCTTCTATTTCTGGGAAATGTGTTCCATGTGACATGAAAATAAAATGCAATTTTCACAAGGAAACTAACTGAACCATAGGCTTTAAGGAATATTCCTGTAGGAATTTTCCTGTACAGCAATTCCTCATATAGTATGTTACTGGACGTGTTATGTGTTGATCATAACCCTTATCTCCAAATCAATAGTATTCATAAGCAACCCTCTTTCGCAGGGAGGCATAATAACACAAGGGGCACAGAACAATGACATTGGTTGGCACAAAGACTAGAATGCACTCTGGAGAAGCAGAAACAGCCAGTAATCAAGGAGAGGTAAGACAGAGGGATGGAGGAGTGGCAGGCTTGCCTCCCTCTGAACAGGCCCCAAATAGGGGGGATAGAGAAATTATGTGAAATCCTGCTTCAGTTGCTGTGTGCGATCAGTGGAGAAGCACGGTGAGTGAACACGCACACTAGACTGATCACTGACACCCACACAGATGCTCAGTCGAATACTGTAGAGTAGACAGTAGATTAGCTAGGAGAGAAAGAACGAGAGGATCCAAAAGAAGATCAGATTGAATCCAGACAGTAAGAAATAGGACTGTGTTGTGAGACTAGAGGAGGCATGAGTCGGTAGCTGGTACTGTAAGCTCAGTCTGATGCAATGAAAGTATGTATAGACCAGCTCACCAATAAGAGCTAGCTGCTGTAATACACAGATCTCAATGTTGAAGGCCCTTTCCTGTTTCAGTATGACAATGCCCTCATGCACAAAGCGAGGTCCATACAGAAATGGTTTGTCGAGATCGGTGTGGAAGAACTTGACTGGCCTGCACAGAGCCCTGACCTCAACCCCTTGAACACCTTTGGGATGAATTGGAACGCCGACTGCGAGTCTGGCCTAATCGCCCAATATCAGTGCCTGACCTCACTAATGCTCTTGTGGCTGAATGGAAGCAAGTCCCTGCAGCAATGTTCCAACATCTAGTAGAAAGCCTTTCCAGAAGAGTGGAGGCTGTTATAGCAGCAAAGGGGAGACCAACTCCATATTAATGCCCATGATTTTGGAATAAGATGTTCGACGAGCAAGTGTCCACATACTTTTGGTCATGTAGTGTATAATGTTCTCTAACAGCCGTCATGCAAAAATCTACATTTTCACCTAGATTTGGCTTGTCTCTACAATATTTAATCAATCCCACAACCACTGCCCGCTCAAACATCAGTCTTACCATTCTGTTTGTTGAACAGTTAGATTGTGGCGCTGTCTCGGAAGAACAATTGTCGTTTGCACAGCCATTGTTTTCTAAGTGTTGTTTCATGTGTGATATTTTATCATCCCTAATGTAAATTCAATAAATACCTGACAACATTACTGTAAATTTCTTCATGTGAAAGCCTCACATCTTGCAACTTTGCTATTAAAACTCACTTAATTGTATGGTTGGGGAAAAACAAACTTTCAGTGAGTGCAAATGTAGCCTACACTGAAAAATGGAAGCATCTACCTATGAGTGGTCTGCTTTTTTATTGTTGGCCTAGCTACTCAAACCCCATTCAGAAATTGTATTTGAATTACAAGTTGGTGGTGAATATGATGTGTTAACAATGAATGATGAGGTTTTTACTCACATCCAAAATAAGAACTGGACAAAAAGGTTCCGTTGTTGGAAGGGGGGTGCAGCAGCAGCAGGTAGGTGGGGGGGGTGGGGTGGGGGGGGGGGGGTATTGGTATATTTGTAATAGGCTATGTCATTACCTAATTTAAATAACCATTGAATAGGCTACAACAGATTACAGCTGTGGATGTGAACTCAAAACTAGGCTAGCCTAGCCATGCTTTCAAATATTCTTATTCTGTAGCAGGTGCATCTCGAGGATTCTAAATTCTACCTTCTTTTCTTGATTTTGAACGATTTCAGTTAAACTATTTATTTAGCGTTTTGCCTACACAGTTGTTGCCTACCCAGAGCATGCACGTTCATTTACAGATTGGCACGCATGCTGCTTGTCCCCTTTGCCACACCCGCACCAATACTCCGGCTTCATTCTCTTGTCTAGAGGTGAGACAATGGCTATTTGAATCATTTAAAACGCACACAAGTAAAGCCGTAGGCATGACAGCCAAATATACTGCATGGGTCAATTGCCTATTTCAATACTGGATATTAGAATATTTCGGACAACAGATTTGACACACTTGCATCTGACTCGCAGGGTCCTAACGCATTGTTACGCGCGTAGCCTAATATACATTACTATAAGCAACACTGACACTAGCTATCGTAGGCTACGCTGCATTATAACCCAGCATATCATACATGAAGAAGGATGTTGGTCTTGGCATATTATTGAACACCGGACCGATCATACTGCACAGATGAAACCTTTGGCAACACCCTTGCAATCATTCCACGAAACCGGCGGTGGCTTTAACACCGGTAGCCTATATGGGAAGGTGTCAACACACGGTTTTGTGCAGGCATTATTTTCCACTACTGTACGAATAACAAAACGTTCCGGGTGTCGGCTACAATGTCATGCTCACATGATACACAGGCTACACCTGTGCCTCCCATACACTGCAAGATAACTGCCAGAGAATGCAGAACAATTAAATAAAGGCTACCTGTCCTGTCGGGTCCAACTGTCAGTCTTCAGTCTAGATGTGGACCATTGAGGTTACAGGCCAGCGAAGCAACGTTACACCGACGCCGCCACCGCCCCTCAGCTTCTTTTCCCCGGGAGATGGCGCGAGAGAATAGATGGGAGGCACGACCGGGAAGGCGCGGAGGAAAGACGGAGGGGCGTGCTATAGGGGACAAGGGAACTCCCAGCGACGCGCGTGATGTGTCGACTGCTCCAGCTACCATATCTTGGACACAGGGCCGATGCAGACATAAAAAACAACAACACAACTATTTTTTACTCAGTCGGGTCTCAATTTACTAATGAAAGTAAGAATAGCAGAATAGAACAGGTGCAATTTCGAAATGTGGTTGTGCATCAGCAGTTTTTCTCTTATTATGTCAGTCGCTGACAGTCACTCAATTAACCATGTCAGCCAGTGGCGATCCGTCATTCAGGGCAGAGCCGCACCTGTTTTGATATAAAATATAAATATATTTTTTTTTTTGGGGGGGGGGGCTTGCCTGTTTTGCATGTTATTTTGGCATTAATATGTGTCAAATAACAGTTTACAAACAATGTAAAAATATATATATATATATCATTGAGTTTGTAAAGCCACATACAAACATGGTCTCTTTTTTTCTTCCTTGAGTGAGGCAGCTCCAAAATGCAGGTGAATTCAGCCTAGCTTAGTGCTTTCTGTGGTGGTGGGGCGAGCCATCAGAAAATAGGAGCGTTGCACCGTGATTGGCTCAGTGTTCTATCACTCATGGGGACACTACGTCATCACCAAGTTTAAGTCCTTAGTAAGGGTAGACATCCAAAATTACAGCCCTTTGGGTCCTGCCATTACAAGTGCCCTTCCAAGAAGGCTCAAGGTCATTGGCCACAGATAAAAATGACATCAAATCACATTATACGTACAGTAGCTTTGATTGGACTGATCATGTCAACATCTTACTTTCAAGGTCTTAGCTAGCAGCCATCATCATTAATCAAGTTGACAATCTACTGGCAAATTATTTTCAATCCTTGTCATATGAAGAGAAATAATGAAGATAAATTATAGATAAAACTTCCGGGCTCTTCAGCCATTGGACATAAAAATAACACAACAAGTTGGAAATATCAAATTCAACAATGAGTGGTTTGTAAGGAATCAGTGGCTAACTGCAAGCATTGCAAAGCAACCACTAACATTAGCATGAATTAACATGAATTCCCACCATACAGTGGCAAGAAAAAGTATGTGAACCCTTTGCAATTACCTGCATTTCTACTTAAATTGGTCATAGAATTTGATCTGATCTTCATCTAAGTCACAACAAACACAGTCTGCTTAAACTAATAACACACAAACAATTATACGTTTTCATGTATTGAGCACACTGTGTAAACATGCACAGTGCAGGGTGGAAAAGTGGATGTAATAACTGGTTGACTCTCCTTTGGAAGCAATAACTTCAGCCAAACATTTTCTGTAGTTACGGATCAGAACTGCACAACGATCAGGAGGAATTTTCGACTCTTTAAAAAATTGTTTCAGTTCAGCAATATTCTTCTTTTTTACCCCTTTTTCATGGTATCCAATTGTTTTAGTAGCTACTATCTTGTAACATCACTATAACTCCCGTACGGACTCGGGACAGACAAAGGTTGAAAGTCATGAAAGTCATCCTCCGATACACAACCCAACCAAGCCGCACTGCTTCTTAACACAGCACCCTCCAACCTGGAAGCCAGCTGCACCAATGTGTCAGAGGAAACACTGTGCATCTGGCAACCTTGGTTAGCGCGCACTGCACCCAGCCCACCACAGGAGTCACTGGTGCGTGATGAGACAAGGATTTCCCTACCTGCCAAACCCTCCCTAACCTGGATGACGCTAGGCCAATTGTGCGTTGCCCCACAGACCTCCCGGTCACGGCCGGTTACAACAGATCCTGGGCGCGAACCCAGAGTCTCTGGTGGCGCAGCTGGCGCTGCAGTACAGCACCCTTAACCACTGTGCCACCCGGGAGGCTGTTCAGCAATATTCTTGTGATGTCTGGTGTGAACCGTTCTCTTGAGGTCATGCTACTGCATCTCAATCATGTTGAGGTCAGGACATTCCAGGTGTATTTTCTTCTGTTGAAGCCATTCTGTTGTTGATTTACTTCTGTGTTTTGGCTCAATGTCCTGTTGCATCACCCAACTTCTGTTGACCTTCAATTGGCAGACAGATAGTCTTACATTCTTCTGCAAAAATTATTGATGAACTTGGTAATTCATTTTTCTGTCGATGATAGCAAGCTGTCCAGGTCCTGAGGCAGCAAAGCACACCCAAACCATGATCCATGATGCTCCCTCCACCATACTTTACAGTTGGGATGAGGTTTTGATGTTGGTGTTCTGTGCCTTTTTTTCTCCACACATAGTGTTGTGTGTTCCTTCCAAACAACTCAACTTTAATTTAATCTGTCCACAGAATATTTTGCCAGTAGCACTGTGGAAAATTCAGGTGCTCTTTTGCAAACTTCAGATGTGCAGCAATGTTCTTTTTGGACAGCAGAGGATTCTTCCGTGGTGTCCTCCCATGCACACCATTCTTGTTAAGTGTTTTTTACGTATAGTAGACACGTCAACATAGATGTTAGCATGTTCCAAAGATTTCTGTAAGTCTTTAGCTGACACTGTAGGATTCTTGTTACCCTCATTGAGCATTATGTGCCATGCTCTTGCAGTCATCTTTGCAGGACAGCCAGTCCAAGGGAGAGTAGCAACAGTGCTGAACTTTCTCCATTTATAGACCATTTGTCTTACCATGGACTGATGAACATCAAGGCCTTTAGAGATACTTTTGTAACCCTTTCCAGCTTTATGCAAGTCAACAATTCTTAATCTTAGGTCTTCTGAAATCTCTTTTGTTCGAGGCATGGTTCACATCGGGCAATGCTTCTTGTGAATAGCAAACTCAAATTTTGTGAATGTTTTGTATAGGGCAGGTCAACTCTAACCAAAATCTCCAATCTCATCTCATTGATTGGAGTCCAGGTTAGCTGACTCCTGACTCCAATTAGCTTTTGGAGCAGTCATTAGCCTAGGGGTTTACATACTTTTTCCAACCTTCACTGTAACATTTTTAATTATATATTCAATATAGACGAGAAAAATACAATAATTTGTGTGTTATTCGTTTAAGCACACTGTGTTTGTCTATTGTTGTGACTTAGAGGTCAGATCCAAATGTATGACCAATTTATGCAGAAATCCAGGTAATTCCAAAGGGTTCACATACTTTTTCTTGCCACTGTAAATCTAGAGAATGCCAGACTTTTATGACAAAGTTTGATGACAAAATTTTTCCACAAAGGACCTTCACAAAAAAATGATTGTATGCTGCTGCATAAAGGATGTAATATGCAAGGGAGATATTTATACTGTAGCTAAGAGAGTGATACTAAGTGTATATGTTGTGTAGTAAGCTGTTCGAAGCCCATGTGCCTCACCCTAATAATTTGGTCTATTTTCAACAACGCGGTATTGTAAACACATCATTCGTGGCCGGTGTGTGCTTGTTTGCAAACCTTTTTGTACAGCTTTGACAGTGCTACTGATATTTGCTTCTCTTAATTTCGCCTACTGTTCTAACTTGGTGGTGCACATGTAGCCTATAACCTGTTTTAGAGAAATGTAATCATCAAATATTGTAAGAGCTTTCATTGTCTGTTTATATGCCCCCTATTTTTTTACCTATAGTTCTGACTTGTTGTACAGGGAGAACACAGTAAAAACGGCCCATGTTCTGAATTCTGTCGCTGTACATTTCAAAAGTGCTGAACAAATAGTTATATTAACTACGTCCGTTGTCTTAACCTCTTGAGTGTAGGGGGCAGTATTTTGATGTTTGGATGAAAAACGTACCTAAATTAAACTGCCTATTTCTCAGGCCCAGAATCTATAATATGCATATAATTGTATATAATATATATATATATATATATATATATATATATATGTTATATAATATAATTAAAACACTCTAAAGTTTCGAAAACTGTCAAAATATTGTCTGTGAGTATAACAGAACTGATATTGCAGGCGAAAAACTGAGGAAAATCCAACCAGAAAGTGCTGTTTTTCCTGAAACCTCTTTGTTCCATTGCATGCCTTCCCTCCATTTAAAGGGATATCAACCAGATTCCTTTTCCTATGGCTTCCACATGGTGTGAACAGTCTTTAGACTTAGATTCAGGCTTTTATTCTGAAAAATTAGAAAATTAGAAAGATCACATCACGTCAGTGGATGGCTGGGTGCCAGCAGTGTTTTGCATGCGCAAGCAGCTTGGAGCAGACATTTTATCTCTCACTCCTATTGAAAAAGCTACGGTCTGGTTGAAATATTATCGATTATTTATTGTAAAAACAACTTGAGGATTGATTATAAAAAATGTTTCACATGTTTCTACGAACTTTACGGATACTATTTGGAATTTTTGTCTGCCCCGTCGTGACCTCTCGAGCCTGTGGATTTCTGAACGCAAGGTATTTTGGATATAAAAATAATCTTTATGGAACAAAAGGAACATTTTTTGTGTAACTGGGAGTCTCGTGAGTGCAAATATCTGAAGATCATCAAAGGTAAGCGATTCATTTTATTGCTTTTCTGACTTTCATGACCAATCTACTTTGCTGCAAGCTGTTTGTAATGTTTTGTCTGCTGAGATAGATGTCCTTACATAAACACCTGGATAGCTTTCGCCGAAAAGCTTTTTTGAAATCTGACACGCCAGGTGGATTAACAACACGCTATGCTGTGTTTTGCTATTTGCACTTGTGATTTCATGAAAATTAAATATCTGAAGTATCCATTCTAACCACAAAATACTTAATGGGAGAGAGAGAGACGGGCGGGTGAACTTTCCAACAGAAAGACAGACATTTCCAACAGAGATCACGACGACATACTGAGTGTAAATATATATTGATTGCAATGCATTTCAATCAATATAATTATCAACTGTGTAGTGACTTTTGTCTTTCGCTCCCTTCTCAGTCCACACCCACTTCCCTTTGTCTACCAAGCCGTCATATCGGCTTAGCCCACTAGGGAACCTCCCCTATCATTTCCTTGTAACCATATCTACTGTTTGTTTGTTATGCATTTATGTGATTATTTAGTTAGTTAGTAAATAAATGATTAAGACAATTGATGTATTGATGATTCATAGTGAAGGCTGGGTTCGTGCAGATAACCAACAATTTACGACGTTCGGAATGAGACTAACGTGAGGTAAAGAATAATTAATTAGAAGACTAATTGATCAGATAATAAAATATCTGAAGAGTTATATTAGGAAAATTATAACTTTGTAATCTGAAGAATTTCCTTGGTGCCCGACTTCCTAGTTAATTACATTTACATGATTAGTTTAATCACGTAATAATAATTACAGAGAATTGATTTGATAAAATAACAGTCTTCAATTTAACGATGCCAAAGACACGACAAGCGTAAAAAGGAACATTTGAAACAGGTCCTATAGGTTGCGCTAGATTTAGAGTTATTTGGGAACTTTAATGATAATGATACAAACCTTAGAATGTCATAGAAATCCAAACATATATGGGCTGCATGATGCAACTATAGGCTATTGAGAAAGTCACAAAAAAGCTTGCTCTCTGTTCCTTGCCTCAGGCTGTTTATGGGTGTTTTGAATTAATCATTACCTTAGAAAGCACTGTCCATTTCATTGCTAGGTTTTGAAATAACATCCACCATGACCATGTTTTCCACTCAGTTTCAACCTGTTGTTGAACTTCTTTCTTCTTGATCAGTCACAGTGAGGTACGTTTTAAAAGCACATTACTGTTTTGATGATACGCTTTTGATGTGTTTTTTGATTGCATTGATGTCAGAGTGGTTAGAAGGACAATAGAGCCCTGAGACCAGGCCATGAGCGAGTAGAATACTACCAACGAATGTCCTGAGTGCATAATAGGAGATTGCCATGACTCAACGGTCACATGGAATTTTACTACGGTCATGACTCTTGACTGCCGGTGTGGCGGTAATATGGTCACTGCAACAGCCCTAGAGGAGACAATGGCTTGTGCTTAAAACCTCTTTGGGCTAGGTGTCCCACTACGACAACATCCGGTGAAATTGCAGAGCGCGAAATTAAAAATACAAAAATCGTAATTATTATTAAACATTCATGAAAATACAAGTGTCTTACATTGTTTAAAAGCTTAACTTCTTGTCAGAGAAGGACAGCGCCCCGCATACACCAGCATTAAAAACGTTTTTCAAACCAGCAGAGGTCGTCACAAAAATCAGAAATAGCGATAAATAGCGATACCTTTGAAGATCTTCCTCTGTTTGCAATCCCAAGGTTCCCAGCTACACAACAAATGGTTGTTTTGTTTGATAAAGCTCTTCTTTATATCCCAAAAAATCTATATAGTTGACGCGTTTGACTCAGTAATCCACCGTTCCACTCGTTCAACATGCAGACAAAGGAATCCCAATCAATCCTCAGGTACCCTAATATGTAAATAAATGATTCAAATTTAAGATGGAATGTAGTATGTTCAATACCGGAGATAAAAAAAAATGAAGTGCGCAAACTCATTCACGTGGGCCACAAGACTAGAGTCCTAATGAGGGACACCTTGAAAAACTACAACTACTTGCTAATTTTTCCAAAAACAAGCCTGAAACCCTTTCTAAAGACTGTTGACATCTAGTGGAAGCCATAGGAACTGCAATCTGGGAGGAATTATTTTGAATATCCTTTAGACTAGTATTGAAATGGCCTGTGACCTCAAAAGAAAATCAGCATAGATTCTCCCGGGTTTTTGCCAGCCATATCAGTTCTGTTATACTCACAGACATTATTTTAACAGTTTTAGAAACTTTTTTTTAGTTGAACAGTTTTAGAAACTTCTATCCAATGCTACCAATTAGATGTATATCCTAGCTTCTGGGCCTGAGTATCAGGCAGTTTACTTTGGGCACATCAGTCATCCGAACTTCCGAATACTGCCCCCTAGCCCTAAACATTTATTTTATTTTATTCCAGGTTATCAGTTAACATTGTGTTACTTTCATCCCACCTGTATCTCCTGTAACCTTTCCTAGGCTAACAGACTAGCTAGCATAATCCTTGAAACCTATGCTCTCATTTAGTCACTAGATGCGTTAAGAAAATGACATTGTGTGTTTGGAACCTTAAAAACTAAACACGACTAACTCTACAACCGAAAAACATTTGGGTCAATTGTTTTACCTACGGTTGAAGTCAGAAGTTTACATACCCTTAGGTTGGAGTCATTAAAACTCGTTTTTCAACCACTCCACAAGTTTCTTGTTAACAAACTATAGTTTTGGTATGTCGGTTAGGACATCTACTTTGTGCATGACACAAGTAATTTTTCCAACAATTGTTTTAAGAAATATTATTTCACTTACAACTCACTGTATCACAATTCCAGTGGGTCAGAGGTTTACATACACTAAGTTGACTGTGCCTTTAAACAGCTTGGAACATTCCAGAAAATGATGTCATGACTTTAGAAGCTTCTGATAGGCTAATTGACATCATTTGAGTCAATTGGAGGTGTACCTGTGGATGCATGTCAAGGCCTACCTTCAAACTCAGTGCCTCTTTGCTTGACATCATGGGAAAATCAAATGAAATTAGCCAAGACCTCATAAGAAAAATTGTAGACCTCCACAAGTCGGGTTCATCCTTGGGAGCAATTTCCAAACGCCTGAAGGTACCACATTCATCTGTACAAACAATAGTACACAAGTATAAACACCATGGGACCACGCAGCCATCATATCGCTCAGGAAGGAGATGCGTTCTGTCTCCTAGAGATGAATGTACTTTGGTGCGAAAAGTGCAAATATATCCCAGAACAACAGCAAAAGGACCTTGTGAAGATGCTGGAGGAAACATACAAAAGTATATATATCCACAGTAAAATGGGTCCTATGTTGACATAATGGGGCGGCAGGCTAGCCTAGTGGTTAGAGCGTTGGACTAGTAATCGGAAGGTTGCAAGTTCAAATCCCCGAGCTGACAAGGTACAAATCTGTCGTTCCGCCCCTGAACAGGCAGTTAACCCACGGTTCCTAGGCCGTCATTGAAAATAAGAATTTGTTCTTTAACTGACTTGCCTAGTTAAATAAAGGTTAAAAAAAAAATACCTGAAAGGCTGCTCAGCAGTGCTCCAAAACAGCCATAAAAAAGCCAGACTACGGTTTGCAACTGCACATGGGGACAAAGATTGTACTTTTTGGAGAAATGTCCTCTGGTCTGTTGAAACAAAAATAGAAGTATTTGGCCATAATGACCAATGTTATGTTTGGAGGAAAAAGGGGGAGGCTTGCAAGCCGAAGAACACATCCCAACATCCCAAGCACGAGGTGGCAGCATCATGTTGTGGGGGTGGTTTGCTGCAAGAGGGACTGGTGCACTTCACAAAATAGATGGCATGTGTTGTTGGCTAGCACCTCTGAACAACAGTATCCTGATGAGTGTTGCACATTTTCTATGCCAGGGCAAAATCGCGCCTGATTAGCTCATTGTTATGGATGTATCCAAATACATGTCTATAGAAAACAGCTTAAACAAATGCAAATGCAGCTATTTTGCTAAATTAGCTGTAGTTGGCTAGCTAGAAAGCAAGGCATAAGAACATTGTCAGCCAGTATGGCAATAGAACATTTAGAATGAATGACTGGGTCACGTCCATAGATACAGAACAAAAAGACTGAACGACTGGGTCGGATCTCTGGCAACCGAACCGATAGAACGAATGACCAGCCAGCTTGGGTAGCAACCCTAGATTTGTTTCAGGACTATATCTTGTGGAAGGATGAAATAGTGTGAATAAATTAATGAAAATAATGTTTTTAATAAAAATATTTAAATCTTTATTTGAATATGTTGGTAACCCGTTTGGCCTGCCATGGTGACATTACCATGCTGTAAATTAAGTGAGTTAATTAAGTGTTAATGCCCTCGAAGCCGGTGTTTGGAGGATATATTGGCACGGTTTGCCGGCCCTAGACGAACCATGCCAATATATCCTCCAAACACCGGCTTCGAGGGCATTATCACTTAATTAACTCACTTAATTTACAGCATGGTAATGTCACCATGGAAGGCCAAATCTCCATCCCACCAAAACAGGCTGAAATGTCAGGTCCTTTCAAACAGAAATGGTATTTTCAAACAGCTCTTACACTAAAAAAGCATTATCATCATGTTCACAATTTCACAGTATTATTCCAAACTCATAGTGTGGAAATATATATAAAACATAGAAAAATCACGTTTTTGACTGCACTTGGCCTTTAAAACTGCCGGCCCTGCTTGGGCACCACTTGAGGAATTGTAGTCAAGCCTACAGGCTTTCATATTTAGTCAAATCTCCCAAAATGTAGGCTATATGCTACAACTGAATAAAGGTTGTGTAAAAATCCTGCTGACTTGCGATTTGTGATAGAATAAAGGTTTTGAGAAAAACAAACTGACCATGGGGCCTATTAAAATCGTATTAACTCTGACTGTTAATAAAGCTAATAAATCTTCCCTATAAAGCTAATAAGTATTTTTCTTTATCCTCCTATAGGCTTTAGTATGAACACTTTTAAAAAATCCAGTCGGCTACATCAACAGTCACTCCTCCCCTCTAACAAATGACCCAGGATATTCTCCAATGTGCTGAGCTATGGGGTCTGGGGGTCTACTCCTGGTAATTTACTCCAACTAGCTCAGATGTGTGAGCAAGGCAATAAATAACAATACTGTGGTCTGTGCTTGCCAATGTTCCTGCAGACGTCATCTGTAGCTGTCAGTTACTGAAAATCCACTTGCATTTTTGATGTATGGACACTACACTCTCAGACAAAAGGGTTCCAAAAGGATTATTTGGCTGTCCTCATAGGAGAACCATGTTTTTGTTCCAGGTAGAACACTTTTGGGTTCAGTGTAGAACCCTCTGTCGAAAGGGTTCTGCAAGGAGCCCAAAAGGGTTCTACTTTGTGGTCACAAAGTTCTTTCAAAGGGTTCTCCTATGGGGACAACCGAAGAACCCTTTTAGGTTCTAGATAGCACTTTTTTTTTCTAAGGGTGTCACTCATGACAAATCATTGCTCCTCACTCTGCATAAAACTAATGGCTAATCCTATTACCATTCAGTGGGATATATGGCTAGATTTACCATTACAGGCTTGTAAGCGTTCTTTCTCTTGCAAAGTTATTCTGAGAAAATAACTAATGGGCACATAGCCAGAGCTGAGGTCGATTCTAGTAAGCTCCATTCAGTTGAATTGTTATGTTTTCTGTTCATAGTCTGTGGTTAATTTAACTTGTGTTCTGAGGTTAACCTCACCTCTGCACCATGTATTCCTTTAAAATGACATTGGCTTTCAAGCATTTAGCATTAATATGATTTGTACAGTATTTCTCCACACATTAGTTCATATAAACAGCAATTGGCATATGTTGCATAGTCAAATGCATTCAGTTATTGAAAGCTAAGTAGGTGATATGTTGCACTGGATGTGAGCATAGTAAGCTTGGGTAATGGTTGCCCTCCTTGGGTTTTGTGCAGAGTGTTTATGTACAAATATATGTAATATGCATAGGCCTATGGTAATTCAATGTCATTCAGGCTCAATGTTTCTATTTCGGAACATTAACACAACTTGGCTGTGCCTTGGTTTGACGTAGGCGTGATATTTTGTTGACAATTATGTTGAGTGGGAGCTAGGAAGTAGCCTAATCAGTTTGACCTCACACATTGTCACAGGCAGCCGTCGAAAGTTGCCGCTTGGGAAAAAAAAGTCATACTTGTAAATTCCCCCTTTTCTTGGCTTCCTCTATGTCCAGTGATCTGAAAAGGCTGGTTGGAGGAGAGCAATATAGTGGAGGGCATATCAAAGAGAAGAAAACAAGGAGATAAAAGCTTTTACAAACATTGTGACACACGTTCTCTCTTATAGATAATAGATAATGAAATAAAGTTATGTTTGAGCCTGGATCCACATGGGGGCAGTATCTACCACAGTGTTCACGTTCATGCATTCCTATTCACACTGGTCCAATCACAATTTAAAGTTTGAAGGTTTCAAACATTTTCCTTGTTCATACAGTCACAGAGATTTATAAACTTGATAAATCATATTGGTTATATCAAGATTATATGAGGACCGCAATGGAAATTATTCCGTTTTTTAACCTTGATCATTTTTATGTATTTAATGTCGTCTCCGGCTGAAGCAGCCTACTACTTTTAATTATCAGATGAATTCAAATCAATCAATCAACCAAGATTATCCCCCATACAAGGTGAAGCTCAAATGTTTTGCTGTGAGAATTAGCTGGATCTAATGTATAAAGGTGATCTTGGGTCAAGAATTATCAATCCCTGTCCCCTTTAGTGGATGTTTGTTGGATAAAGCCATCCATAACTTTTGGTTGTCACGACTTCCGCTCCGCCGAAGTCGGGTCCTCTCCTTGTTCGGGCATCGCTCGGCGGTCGGCGTCGCCGGTCTTCTAGCCATCATCGATCCACTTTTCATTTTCCATGTGTTTTGTCTTGTTTTTTTCTCACACCTGGTTTCAATTCCCTCAGTTACTTGTTGTATATTTAACCCTCTGTTCCCCCCATGTCTTTGTGTGGGATTGTTTATTGTAGTACTTGTGTACGTTCCCCGTGAGCGCACAACTGGTTCTTTTTGTGCCTATTTATCTTGTTGTTCTGGATGCTGTTGGTTTTTCATAATAAATCTCCGGTTATCACCCAGTTCTGCTCTCTTGCGCCTGACTTCTCTGCCGCCAATTTTTTGTCAAAATGTTATTTGTTTAGACATTGATACAGTGCATTCGGAAAGTATTCAGACCCCTTGACTTTTTCCATATATTGTTACGTTACAGCCTTATTCATCAATCTACACACAATAGCCTATAATGACAAAGCAAAAACTGTTCTTTAGACATTTTTGCAAATGTATTCAAATAAAAACTGAAAAATACATTTACATAAGTATTCAGACCCTGTATTCAGTACTTTGTTGAAGCACCTTTGACAGAAATTCCAGCTTCGAGTCTTCTTGGGTATGACATTACAAGCTTGGCACACCCTTTATTTGGGGAGTTTCTCCCATTATTCTCTGCAGATCCTCTCAAGCTCTGTCAGGTTGGATGGGGAGCGTTGCTGCACAGCTATTTTCAGGTCTCTCCAGAGATGTTCCATCAATCTCAAGTCCAGGCTCTTGCTGGGCCACTCAAGGACATCCAGAGACTTGTCCCGAAGCCACTCCTGCGTTGTCTTGGCTGTGTGCTTAGGGTCATTGTCCTGTTGGAAGGTGAACCTTCGCCCCAGTCTGAGGTCCTGATCTCTCTGGAGCAGGTTTTCATCAAGGATCTCTCTGTACTTTGCTCCGTTCATCTTCCCCTCGATCCTGACTAGTTTCCCAGTCCCTGCTGCTGAAAAACACCCCCACAGCATGATGCTGCCACCACCATCCTTCACCGTAGGGACGGTGCCTGATTTCTTCCAGATGTGACGCTTGGCATTCAGTTCAAAGAGTTCAATCTTAGTTTCATCAGACCAGAAAATCTTGTTTCTCATGTTCTGAGAGACTCATGTGCCTTTTACTGAGGAGTGGATTTTGTCTGGCCACTCTACCATAAAGGCCTGATTGGTGGAGTGCTGAAGAGATGGTTGTCCTTCTGAAAGGTACTCCCATCTCCACAGAGGAACTTTGGAGCTCAGTCAGAGTGACCATTGAGTTCTGGGTCACCTCCCTGACCAAGGCCCTTCTCCCCTGATTGTTCAGTTTGGCCGGGCGGCCAGCTCTAGGAAGGGTCTTGGTGGGTCCAAACTTCTTCCATTTAAGAATGACAGGTGTGTCTTTCCAAATCATGTCCAACCAATTGAATTTACCACAGGTTGTAGAAACATCTCAAGGATGATCAATAGAAACAGGATGCACCTGAGCTCAATTTCGAGTCTCATAGCAAAGGGTCTGAATACGTATGTAAATAAGGTATTTCTATTTTTTTTTTGTAGTACATTTGCAAACATTTCTAAAAACCTGTTTTCGCTTTGGCATCTAATCAATTTTAGAATAGGGCTGTAATGTAACAAAATGTTTAATACTCAATACGTTCCGAATGCACTGTATCTGCCAAGTATTTCTGTGGACTCACAAATATGGGTTAACTGCCAAACTAATGGAAACACTTGAGTAAATGAAGTATATTAAATGCAGGTGCTTCCACACAGGTGTGGTTCCTGAGCTAATTAAGAAATTAGCATCCCATTACGGTCATGTATAAAAATGCTGGGCAGGCCATTATTTTCGTTATTATTTTGGTTACCATGGCCCCTATATGATGACAATTCCCCCATCCATAGGGCACAAGTAGTCACTGAATGGTTTGATGAGCATGAAAACAATGTAAACAATATGCCATGGCCGTCTCAGTCACCAGATTTCAACCCAAATCAACACTTATGGGAGACTCTGGAGCGGTGCCTGAGACAGTGTTTTCCACCACCATCAACAACATGGAAGATTGGTGTCGTATCCCTCCGATAGAGTTCCAGATACTTGTAGAATCTATGCCAAGTTGGTTCTAGCTCTTGGTGGCCCAACACCCCATTAAGATGATTTATGTTTCTTTATTTTGGCAGTTACCTGTACATTGCATTTATTAAGGCTTACTTCTCATGTTAAACATAGTTTGAGAGCACTTGCCAAGAAAAATGTCTGGTGCCTTGTAGTGCAGCTTGTTGCAATAGAGTATTGCCTGTTGGGTAAACTTGTGCAGAGGTCTTATTGTCATGCAGGAGCACTTTGAAGGTCTTGACTGTGGCTTCATCCCGTTTGCTCTCCAGAGATGGGAGTGAGTTGTAGGGAGTTCCAATGATGTGGCAGCCCTAAGGTCTCACTACCAGGTCAGGCTGCAGGGTCAAACCAAAGACTATCATTGACCTGTGAATTGTAAAGGGTGTAGGCAGATTGCTAGCCTATGATATGCTAGATTAAGTGCATAAGGTCACGTAAGGTCACGTACAGTACAGTGGTTGGATCAAGACAGCGAAATAAGGAAGTCACCTTCATATTTGTTGTTGATACATTTCCTTAAATTAGATACTAAGAGTCACAGTTAAAGGGATTTTCCTGTACTATTGTATACTTTTTCACCAGTAGTGCTGAAACTAGCGCCCACGAGCCAAAAATGGTCCTCGAAAATTGCGTACTACGCTACGTATGTGCAGACGTGCAACACATCTTTGCTCTCTATCACTCTGCTGTGGGTGCATCATGTGCAACTTGCTAGCTGTCACTCATATGGCGAGGGACAGAAGCTCATTGGTTAAACTCGAATTGCTAGGGGGCTGGCCCACATTGGGGAAAATGTAGGGAAAATGCCTCAGCACAGCTTCCAGAAAAACTGTTGCTTTCAAACTAGGGATTTCGTGTCTAATTGAGGTAAGACAGTAATTCTGCTCAGACGGTTTAGTTGTTAGGCAACAAAATCGATGCATGCGCAACTATTGGGAAAAACAAACAGGGTTGGCTTAGATTGTTGATAACATGCAAATATAATATATTTAGTCTCCAAAGTTTATTGAAAACATTAATACATTGCACTGTTATGATCGTCGTAATGAGCGGACCAAGGCGCAGCGTAAGTATAGTTCCACGTATTTTTTATATCCGTGAAACAAACAAAACAACAAAACGTGAAGTCTTGACGTGCACACAGGCAACTAAACACAAACAATATCCCACAAAAGACAGGTAGGGAAATGGCTACCTAAATATGATAAACAACGATAAACAGCTGCCTCTAATTGGGAACTATATTAGCACCAACATAGAAATAGACATACCAGAACACGCCTTAGTCAACTCCTGACTTACTACACCATAGAGAAACAAAGGCTCTCTATGGTTAGGGCGTGACAGTACCCCCCCAAAAGGTGCGGACTCCGGCCGCAAAACCTAAAACCAAATGGGGAGGGTAGGGGGGGTGATTAGTGTCGGTGGCGGCTCCGGTGCAGGTTGTAGCCCCCGCCCCCGCGCTGGGCTGAACGCCGTGCCTGGACTGGGCATCGGCGCAAAGGAGGGCTCTGGCCATGAAGCTGGGTTGGACGCCGTGCCTGGACTGGGCATCGGCGCAAAGGAGGGCTCTGGCCATGAAGCTGGGTTGGACACCGTGCCTGGACTTGGCACCGGCGCAGAGGAAGGCTCCGGCCTTGGAGCGGGACTGGACGCTGTGTCTGGACTGGGCACCGGCGCAGAGGAGGGCTCCTGCCATGGAGCGGAACTGGACGCCATGCTTGGACTGGACACCAGCGCAGAAGAAGGCTCCTGCCCTGGAGCGGGACTGGACACCGTGCCGTGCCTGGACTGGCCACCGGCACAGAGGAAGGCTCCTGCCCTGGAGCGGGACTGGACGCCGTGCCTGGACATCGGCGCAGAGGAAGGCTCCGGCCATGGAGCTGGACGCCGTGCCTGGACTGGCCACCAGCGCAGAGGAAGGTTCCTGCCCTGGAGCAGGACGCCTTGCCTGGAAGCTCCGGACTGTTGACCGTCGCCGGAGGCTCCGGACCGGGAACCGTCGCAGGAAGCTCCGGACCGGGAACCGTCGCCGGAAGCTCCGGACCGGGAACCGTCGCCGGAAGCTCCGGACCGGGAACTGTCGCCGGAAGATCTGGACTGTGAATGCGCACTGGAGGCCTGGTGCGTGGAGCCGGCACATGTGGTACCGGACTGGGGAGGCGCACTTGAGACCTGGTGCGTGGAGCTGGCACAGGTGGTACCGGACTGGTGACACGCACTCTTTCGACCATATTATTCTCGTCTGATCTCGGAAGCTAATGCTGCGTTCGCAAGAGGAAGGTGGAAATTTACGATTTCTGAAGTTGTAAATACCAATTGGATGCATTCGCGTGTTTTGAACTTGTTGAGAAACACTGATTGGGTAATGGCCAACAAGCTGTGTAAACCATGAACTAACTTAATGTAGCAGGGGAAATAGATGTTAGGTTAAAAATATTGTATCCCTGAAACTGGCAACACCCGCTTTCATCCACCGCCGCGAAGGGTGATCATCTCCTGGCAACCAATTCCATGTGCAGCAAGACTTAAGAAGGGTTCCTCCTTAAATTGCCTCCTTAAATTTTTAGTTAAATTATTTTATTATATGTGAACAGCTTAGTTAATTTAGTGCATTGCAGACAGGAAAAGGTGGCCACATCACATGGGAGGATGGTGGAGAGGGCCTCTACCACCTCCCCAGATGCCAGGATTGTACTGTACACCTTGCTCCGGAGGAGAGAGTTTCACCTGCCACTATCGAGGGAATAAATGCCAGCCTCCCTTGGGACTGTGCTAACTGGCCAAATGTGAAATTGACCCACCATCCCACCCTTAGTCTGGACTGTCTGTGTGATAATGTACACTTGTTCAAAGAGGGTGTACCCACCTTCGTCAGGATGTTTCTCTGGGTGGCCAGTCCACCTCACCCTACAGGAGCAGCAGACCAGCCACCAACTCCCTGAGACAAATCAGAGGCTCCTTTAGACCTGCATCTGATGACGCCTCACAGAGACTGGAGAACAGCCAGCAACACTGCCCCCCACATCACCAGTCATCACTTCTCTCCCAGGAACTGCATGCAGATACACTGAGCTATGCTCAAGCCATTCACAGTGGCCCCACGCAGTTTGGAACATCGCCAGCGACACTGCCTTCCACACCAACCCTCTTCAATTCATCCAACAACCTGCCTCCCATGTTACCAAACCAGGCAGGCATCAACTCAGTCCAGCTCTACACAAGACCGACCAATACCCTATGGTTTGGCAAAACACTGTCGAGGGTAGTGCACCACATGATGCAGTCCGCACCATGTATCATTCACATCATCAGCCCTCATATGCTGAGAATTAGGAGCTTTGCCAGTTACACTGCCCTCCGCACCACCCACAACCTCCCTCCCAGGCTAGTTTTGGTTACCCTCCCTACTCCCATCCCCAGGACAGGTCTGGGACACTACTGCCCATGGCAGCCCCAACCCTGCAACAAGAGCCACAGCAAGGCCTCATGTGCACACCCAGAATGGAGCATTGGCAGCCACTCCGGTCTCCTGCAACAGCTTCACTCCTTTGGTGGGAGCTTCATCCGGCCAGACTGATCTCTGCCAACACTGCTCACCCAGTTCCCGCACCAGCGACTTTAGGGAGGTCTGTCAGCTCAGTCTGCTCTTACGTGGTTGGCCAGGGACCTTGGCAAAGTCTCAGCTCACTCAACAAATAGCTACAGATAACTATATATATATTTTTTTTTAAACCTTTATTTAACTATGCAAGTCAGTTAAGAACAAATTCTTATTTTCAATGACGGCCTAGGAACAGTGGGTTAACTGCCTGTTCAGGGGCAGAACGACAGATTTTGTACCTTGTCAGCTCGGGGGTTTGAACTTGCAACCTTCCGGTTACTAGTCCAACGCTCTAACCACTAGGCTACGCTGCCGCCCCTGTTAGCTCTTATGGGAATGAGCTGAATACCCCCTCTGACTTTAAGTCATGTAGGAGGCTTGGGCTAATGCACCTATATGTGCGAAGTATGATAAAAAAAATTGACATGATTTACATTTGGGTACAGGACTTGTGTCCTGACATTGTGGTTCTCTCAGAAACATGGTTAAATGGTTCTGTCTTTGATAAAGACATTGAAGTAAATGATTATAATGTATTTAGATTTGACATATTACAGAAAGTGGGAGTTGTGGCTATATATCTCAAATCAATATTTTAAAATGTAAAATTTCATGGCGCCCTGTTCTTGAAATATTTCTGTTCCCAAGTCATTTGAGCTCCTGGTTGTAGATGTGTCCATAAACCAGAATACTGCCAAGGCAGATGCTGTTGGTGCTACATCTAAGTGTTGAACACATTTTATTTTCTCTGAGTTTGTCATTTTTTAGGATTTGAAATCTGGATTGGCTATCCCCAACCTCAATCAATTTAAGAGTAAATGCATTGATTTTAGTCTGACTCAATTGATGTGAACCCCCACAGCTAAATGTGAAAAACGCTGTTAACTCCTGATTGATTGAATTCTTACTAATAACCCCCATAAATATTTGTCTAGTGAAGTATTTGCATATGATCTCAGTGATCATTGTCCCGTAGTATGTGTTAGAGATACCAAACAGCTAAATTCTAATCCTTGTTTAATTAAGAAGACACATTTTTGAAAGTTTTCTCCTCAAGGGTTTTGACATTACATGTTCTACTCTGATTTAGCCATACATCTAGTCTCCTGTATTCCTGACCCTGAGTTGGCTCTAGAAAATGTATCATCCATATTTATTCCTCTGGCAGATAAACATGCCTCTTTTAAACAGTTCAGAGAAAATAAATCCACTGGGGTTGATATGCTTGATCCATTTTTGCTGCAGCTCTCTGCCCCCCTGATTGCTGAATCATTAAACCATATTTTTTAAACCTGACACGTACTCCCCCTTCACAAAGGTGGTTACCACTGTGACCTAACTAATTATCAACCTATTTCTAAACTTTCTTGCCTAGCTAAAATATTTGAATCCTTCATTAATTCTCAGCTAAAATCTTTCTTATCTTTGAAATGTATTCTAAATGTACATCAGTCAGGTTTTCAACAGGTCATATCAGTATCTCTGCTGCATCCCTAGGTATAAGTTATGTGGATAAAAGGCAACATTGTGCTGTCCTCTTCATTAACCTGTCAAAGGCCTTCAATACTGTTGATCACTCACTGCTAATCCAGAAGCTTTCCTCAATTGGCTTAGACCAGGCTATATGAACGCACCTGCCACTTCATTAAAGCCGTTAGATGCATTTTAACATAGCACACTGCACTTTATTACTGGCGACAGTTTTAGTACTCATCCCTGCATTCTCTACCAGAAAGTTAGTTGGCCCTCTTTGATGTCACATAGGGTGATACAGTGCTATGTTTTCATGTATAAAGCTCTTTTACAAATACTCCCACTTTACCTAGCATCATTACTAAACATTAGTCTTATGAGTGACCACACTCGGTCTCGGGGATGGCTATCTCTGAAAATGTATTTGGTCTTTACCAAGTTAGGTAAATCAGGTTTAACTTTTCTTGCAACTTATTTGTGGAACAATCTTAAAAATGTTCTTAAATGTGATGTTTTGGTTCCTGTAGTGCTATTCAGAAATCGAATTAAGGACATTATACTGATGAATGTATTTCTTTTTCATTACAGAGTTTTTCTACTTGCTTGTATTTTCTGTAATTATACTTTTTTTTAAACACTTCAATGTCAACCAGTGCAATCTAATATTTTTATTAATAAACCAAGATAGACCAGAACACGTCGTTTCCAATGGAAGCAAATGAATCATAGTGTGCAGAAAACTCGGTGGGCAGAGCCAAGCACGAGCTAGTGAGATCCTATTGGCTCGTTTTAGCATTTATTTTAAAATGTTCGTTAGCGAACCCTAGTTCTGTTTTATTTATTTTACCTTTATTTAACCAGGTAGGCAAGTTGAGAACAAGTTCTCATTTACAATTGCGACCTGGCACTTCTGTGAAGTGCGCGTGTGCACTCCTTCTAAACAACGCACTTTTTAGAAACTCCGTCCACTCTGTTTGTTACAGGTTGTAGTTTTGGAAACAGAAAACTGTATGGATATCAAATGTTTCATAGATAAGAAAATGAGCAGAATGTCGCCCAAAATCCATCTCTCGTAGCCGGACCCTGAGCTTTCGTTCATCACCATATATGGTACTGAGTGGAAACGCCAAGCGGATGCTTCACATTTATACATCAGGTGAAATATCTGTCTCGTTGTTCTAGCTGTAGTAAATTGGCTCTTTGGCTAGCTTTTGCTACAACCTATGTCAATGAGCGTTAGCATTCTAGCTAACAAATGCTGCATCCAAAATAGTTATTTAAGCAAAGATCACAACCAAATATAGTCTTAGCGACTGTTATTAAAGCAATAATCAAAACGTAATTAAATGCGTATGAGAACCTTAAAAAGTTTGTTTGTTTATAAGTAATAAAAACGTAAATCTAGGCTATGTTGAATGGGCGCAGATGATGATGATGATGATGATGATGATGACGGATTTCTTATGGTGCGTTCACGACAACTGAGAATTTTGGGGAAAACGAGGTAAACTGACGTCAGTAATCTTAAAGTCGTAAAATCGGAGCTCTAGAAAGAGGCCCAAGTTCCCTACTTGGATTCCCGAGGTAGAGGACCGTTGAAAACTAATATTCCCAGTCGGAGCTTGTTTTCTCCTAGTTCCCAATTGTCTTGAACGCACTGAATATGGAGGTTTCCGAGCTTCCAGTTGGTTTGAAGGCTGCATTAGTAGCGCATCCAAAAGACAAGCGCGTCTGTGCGTGACGTCAGTGTGTCTTGTACTGACTTAAAAGGGGGTCTACCAGTGCTGTACGCTTTTTCTCTCTTCCTATGATTTGGGAAATATGTAAATAAATGTTCAAAGATTGTGTGTAATTCATTGGAATTCATGATTATAAATACAGCTTTTTCCATTCATGAGGTTGCCATGACAACATGTGTTGTCAAACCAGGTAGATACGAACTAGCTACTCCTTTCTAGTATCTCTGGTCAAACTAATCGACAGCTAGCTAACGTTAATGCTGCTAGCTAAACATTTAGCTAATTAACCTTTTAGCTGACCCCGGTAAACAGATGTGGCGATTGCTACCACGACAACATGTCAAGGAATAAGGTGGGAAAGCCCTTCAAATGAAAATGTATGCATGCTCTGTGTAGCCAACTTTAGCAACGTTAACGTTACTGTTAGCGCATTTTGACCTGTGGTTCTGATACTGGTGAAGCTTAAGGCTCTGGTTCTTCTAGGCAGCCGATAGTGGGCTCTAGAGCAGATCTAGCGCCGATTATCAGCTGCCTAGGCTGGTCTGGTCACGACTTCATTGTGTCCGACTCAGAGGCAGATATATTTAGCTTTGTCTCTGTTGTGAACTTTAGCGAAGATAATCAACTAACGTTCAATGTCTAGCTAGCTAACTTATTAGCTTGTTTAGGCAATTGTGAATGGCTAGCTGTCTTAAATCATTCATTGTTTTACCAGACTGCTGGATACAAGGGTCCTTATGGTTATCAAAAAAGAAGAGAGGGGTGAGTTGTTCTGCAAATATGGTTGTTATTAACCAGCTAACGTTAGCTACTTAACGTTACTCACTAGCATGATTGGAAACATCTGACAGTACATAGACAATTTTACATTCATTTTGACACCCAGCTAGTTAATTGATGATAGCCATTGTAGGCTAATGCTATTAGCTGTGTGTGTGTGTGTGTGTGTTTTGTTTATTTGCATTTTACTAGATATATTGTGTGTACACACTTTAAGAAGAAAAGGTTTTACATGGAACCAAAAAGAGGGTTCTTCAAAGTGTTCTCCTATGGGGACAGCCGAAGAACCCATTTAGGTTCTAGATTTACTTTTTTTTCTTAGTGTAGACGGACTTACTTACATGACAAGAAATACAATGCATATGATTTGTGATATGTGATCACAGTAATGGCAAATGTGATTTTATCTGGTGTGATGTTGGATGGATGATGTTTGTGACATAGCCTGGCAATGGAAGATACTAACAAACCACTTGTTGACTCCATAGGGATGGAAGAAGTTGTGTACGTTACAAATGTGGCCTAACAAACACCATTCAGGATGTCTTGCGACAAAGACCAGGCTGGATGGAGGTCAAAGAGTGAGTTGTGTAGGCTAGACCTAATGATGTAACCACAATGTGTGTGTGTGCGCGTGCGTGCGTGCATCCACAACATTGAATTGTGATTAGGCTTTGTAGCATATTGTATCCAGAGTGTGTGTGAGCATTTTAAATAGCGTATTGTATCCTGAGTGACTTAGCCTACATTACAAGACGTCAAATGCCCTTTTTTTTTTGTGTGTGTATATATCTGTGAGCGCAGTGATGGAGAATGGGATTTTAACTGGTGTGATGTTGGGTGGCTGAGGGAGAATTTCGACCACTCCTACATGGAAGAACACGTGAGGATATGCCATTTTCGCAATCATTATGAGGTCAGTCAGTACCATTATAGATTAGTCAGTAACACTTCATGTGGGGCCCCCTTATCTATGTATTCATAAAGCCTTTACAACACTAGCCTACAAAAGACATTAGGCTATAACAGCCTTCATATGTATGCTTGTTAGATGACAGGCAAATCTGTTGTCATGTGCAGAAGTTGTGCCTGACTAGCCTCATTAACTAGCCTCATAGAATATTTTGCCGGTGTCCATAAGGTTCATGTTTATCACTGCCTATGGGGGACATCATGTCTGAGCTGTTATGAAGGCTTTTATGATGCACGAGGATCATACAGTAGTGTTACCATGTATTGTAAAAATAGCTGTTAGCATATATGGACAGCAGGTGTGATTTGAACATATTTTCCCATGTGGCGCTCTTATTTATAGTCATGTATTATAAGGGCAATCTGCAGTTCAAACAACAGAGTTCACCCCACACTGTTTTGGTAAACAGCTGAGGAATGGGGCTGGAGAAAGGCAACCACTCTCAAATTCATAGTTAGATAGACTTATGGATGAAGGGACTGACCATCCATCTCTGATATCAAAAATATTATTAGTTTAAGTAAGATCATAAGGCATTTCTTAAAGAGTCAATGTGTATACAGGCTATCATTAATTTAAGAGTCAAAAAATGGATGTACCAATCGCAGATTGCCCCTCATAACGTATCACTTATGTTTGTACTGTATCATAATCTTAATTTGTTTTATCATGCAGCTGACGCGCAAGAACCTAATGGTGAAAAACCTAAAGAGGTACCGCAAAACCCTTGAGAGGGAAGCTGGCCGCATTGAAGCGTCCAAATGTGACTTTTTCCCCCGGACCTTTGAACTACCCAGTGAATACCACCTCTTTGTGGAAGAGTTCAAACGGAGCCCGGGCAGCACCTGGATCATGAAACCGGTGAGAGGACCTGCAGATTAGTTTTTTTGTTTAATATAGGCCCGTCGAACCTTTATTTAATCCCTTCCCATCAGAGATACAAAAACATATATTTTCCAAGGGAGATGTGGCAAACAAGGCAGCTCCAGTTTAAAAAAACACAGAACAATCATACAACCAGAACATACCTGTGCACTAAATCTATAAGTCTACAAATACATTATTTTCAACAGTGAATGTGACAATTCACACAAGCTTAGTTTAGCATTAGGTTGCCATCAGTAATAAGAAGAGTAGACAAAACTATTGCTTTTACATTATGCACTAACATAATACAGTTGTATATTTATACTATAGTTATGAAGTTCAACTCCCTCTATCAATCTTTGTTCAGGTTGCAAGATCTCAGGGGAAGGGCATTTTCCTATTTCAAAAACTGAAAGACATCATGGACTGGAAAAAGGTAACACCATGCGGTAATGTAATAAATAGAAACATGACATGATATGATTGTTGTGCAATGTAGATGTCTTATAGGTTGTTTCCCTTAACTTTTACATGGTTTATGTTCATGTTTGTAAAAAATAAAAATAAATCAAACATTTTTTTAAAAGACAGACAAACAAACACACACTGACACTGTATGTTTGTGTTTGTACAGGATGGGAGTCGCTCAGAGGAGCAGAGAGATGAGACTCAAGTGGAGAGCTACGTTGCACAGCGCTACATAGAAAATCCCTACCTTATCAGTGGTGCATTAAATTTAAGTTTGATAATAGGTCTAAGTTTGGAATAAATTATTACACAATGGATTATTTTGATATTTCTGCATTGCTCTTCTCTAATGTTCTCTTTTTATGACCTTTCCTTAAATAGGGAGAAAATTTGACTTGAGGGTTTATGTATTGGTTACATCAGTAAGTTTCGGTCTTCTCAATCACTAAATGAATCAAAATCAAAGTAATCAAATCTAAAACCATTTTGGTAGATCATTGGATTAAAGCACTTCACTCATATGGGCTTGACACACGTCAACTGATGAAGTAAGCAACACATGCTGTAAAATATGTCAATTTAACACTGTTAACTAGAATTCATTTGTGTGCGTCTTAGTATATCCCACTGAAGGCATGGTTATATCGAGATGGATTTGCCCGATTCTCCAGCACCCGATTCTCTCTCACCAGCATTGATGACCAGTGTATCCTTCTCCTTACCTCATTACAGCCTTGTATGTGAGCTGAGTTATTGTCTAAGAACAGTTATCTGCACACAGTAGTCGACTGTTCTGCAGCCAAATAATAATAATTGTCTTTTCCTTAGAAACAAACTCCCAACGGTCGGCTCTAAACCTGGAATCCTAATAATAAATTGTCTGTAACAATTTGAGTCTTTTGAATTGCCTGGAATTGAAATACATTTGACCCAAATTCTGTTCTACTATTTCTCCATCATCTCTTTCTCCAGTGCCAGTCTGTTTGTGCCATCATGCCAACTCCTTGTCACTCGTTATCCTGTCATATAGTGCATTCCAAAAGTATTCAGACCCCTTGACCTTTTCCACATTTTGTTACGTAACAGCCTTATTCTAAAATAGATTAAATAATTTTTCCCCTCATCAATCTACACACAATACCTCATAATGACAAAGCAAAAACAGTTTTTTAAGAAATTGTTTGACTTGGCAATGACAGCAATGGAGTTGGCAGGAGTACAAGCAGATCTGGGACTAGGCAAATAGAACGTCTCCTTAATGCTTCTTCTAAGATGTCCATCTCACCAATGTGGCAGTGCAAAAAACAGCGCCAGATTATGATCCTGAAAAGGTGTGTAGAATTCCTTCAAAAGTCACAATGTTGTGGGGTAATCTAATCCGAATGTTTAGTAAGACCACTGCTAAACACAATTTAAGAATAAATTACTTTGCTATGAATCTCTCTCTATTCTCCCTTCCGTGTGTGTAGGGCTGTAAGTGGCAGATGCAGCAGCTTCGGCGATACCTGACTGCGAGGCATGGCACAGAGACCATAGAGGCTCTGTTTAAGGACGTTGACAACATATTTGTCCGTAGCCTGCAGAGTGTGCAGAAAGTAATCATCAACGACAAACACTGCTTTGAGCTCTATGGCTATGACATCCTACTGGATCAGGACCTCAAACCGTGAGACACACGCACACCTCCCTCCTCATTATTCCCCACTGACTGACTGCATTTCTAATGCAAAACCTTAGCCAGTCTGAGCCCAGTATGTAACCACTGAATTGCTTTATAAATCTGACGTTTATGTAGGAAGGAACCTCATGAAGCTGGTTGAGGGAATGCAAAGAATGTGCAAAGCTGTCATCAAGGCAAAGGGTGGCTCCATTGAAGAATCTCAAATATAAATATATTTTCATTTGTTCAACACTTTTTTGGTTACTACATGATTCCATATGTGTTATTTCACAGTTTTGATGTCTTCACTATTATTGTACAATGTAGAAAATAGTAAAAATAAAGAACCCCTTGAATGAAAGGGAGAGGGGGATACCTAGTCAGTTGTACAACTAAATGCCTTCAACTGAAATATGTCTTCCGCATTTAACCCAACCCCTCTGAATCAGAGAGGTACGGTGGGCTGCCTTAATCAACATCCATGTATTGAGTAGATGTATCCAAACTTTTGATTGGTACTATATATATGCACAGTATATATACAGTGCATTTGGAAAGTTTTCAGGCCCCTTAACTTTTTCCACATTTTGTTACTTTACAGCCTTATTCTAAAATGGTTTAAAATGTTTGTTTTTCTTATCAATCTACACACAAGACCCCATAATGACAAAACAAAAACATTTGCAGATGTATTAAAAATAAAAACTGATGTAACATTTACATAAGTATTCAGACCCTTTACTCAGTACTTTGGCAGCGATTACAGCCTTGAGTCTTCTTGGGTATGTATGACGCTATAAGCTTGGCACATCTGTATTTTAGTTTTTCCCCATTGTTCTCTGGAGATCCTCAAGCTCTGTCAGGTTGGATGGGGAGCGTCGCAGCATAGTTATTTTCAGGTCTCTCCAGAGATGTTCGATTGGGTTCAAGTCCGGGCTCTGGCTGGGCCACTCAAGGACATTGAGACTTGTTCCAAAGCCACTCCTGCATTGTCTTGGCTGTGTGCTTAGGGTCGATGTCCTGTTGGAAGGTGAACCTTCACCCCAGTCTGAGGTCCTGAGCGCTCTGGAGCAGGTTTTCATCAAGGATCTCTCTGTACTTTGCTCCGTTCATCTTTCCCTCAGTCCTGACAAGTCTCCCAGTCCCTGCCACTGAAAAACATCCTCAGAGCATGATGCTGCTACCACAATGCTTTTCCATAGGTAGCAGGTTTCCTCCAAGACGTGACCCTTGACATTCAGGCCAAAGAGTTCAATCTTTGTATCATCAGATCAGAGAATCCTGTAGGTGCCTTTTGACGAACTTCAAGCGGGCTGTCATGTACCTTTTACTGATGAGTGGCTTTCGTTTGGCCATCCTACCATAAAGGCCTGATTGGTGGAGTGCTGAAGAGATGGTTGTCCTTCTGGAAGATTCTCCCATCTCTACAGAGGAACTCTGGAGCTCTGTCACAGTAACCATTGGGTTCTTGGTTTACCTCTCTGACCAAGTCCCTTCTCCCCCGATTGCTCAGTTTGGCCGGGTGGCCAGCTCTCGGTCGAGTCCTGGTGGTTCCAAACTTTTTCAGTTTAATAATGATGGAGGCCACTGTGTTCTTGGGGACCTTCAATGCTGCAGACATTTTTTGGTACCCTTCCCCAGATCTGTACCTCGATACAATCCTGTCTCGGAGCTCTACAGACAATTCCTTCGACCTCGTGGCTTAGTTTTTGTTCTGACATGCACTTTCAACTGTGGGACCTTAAATAGACAGGTGTGTGCCTTTCCAAATCATGTCCAATGTCCAATCAATAGGTGGACTCTAATCCAGTTGTAGAAACATCTCAAGGATGATCAATGGAAATTGTTTGCATATGAGCTCAATTTCGTGTCTCAAAGGGTCTGACTACCTATGTAAATAAGGTATATCTGTTTTTTAAATTTAATAAATGTGCAACATTTTCTAGAAATCTCTTTTCCCTTTGTCATTATAGAATGTTGTGTGTAGATTGATGAGAGAAAACAAATATTTAATACATTTTAGAATACGACTGTAATGTGGAAAAGAATTATTTCTGAAGGCACTGTAGATGAGCAAACAAATAGATGAGTGATACCCCCTCCACTTATTTGCCCATCCAGAGAATTAACCAAATATACAGATGGAGATTCAGTGAAACGAATCACATTGATTTGTTAAGACTTGTCACAGTCTTTTGGTCGGGAGTAGGCCTAGGCTACTAATTGACATAGAGTGAAGAGCAAAATAATCCACTTGTTAATTTTTCAATTTAACCTTAATTTAACTAGGCAAGTCAGTTAAGAACAAATTCTTATTTACAATGACTGCCTACACCGACCAAACCCGGACGACGCTGGTCCAATTGTGCACGGCCGGTTGTGATACAGCCTGGATTCGAACCAGGGTGTCTGTAGTGACGCCTTAAGCACTGAGATGCAGTGCCTTCGGGAGCCACTTGGGAGCCCCAACATGCTGGCAAAATGTTCTGATCAGTGCTAATAAATCAGTCAACTAGACAAGATGATCATGCGCAGCACTCACCTCAACTTAGCTAACATTTCCACAGCCTAATTGTAGCCTAAACAATATCCAAATGGAGATATTGGTTGATTTATCAAGACCCCACGCTTGTCTCAAAACAGCGCAAAACAGTGCTGAAATAGTTCACCACACGCGGGTAGGCTATTGCTTCAATCAATTGGATGACTTTTAGTTTTAGCAAGTTTTAGCAAGCAACAATTTGATGCCATCAATTGTATTAGCCTACTTTATTCCAATATTTTTGTCGTTCAGGTATATTTAGTCCCACAGTAATTCTTTGGATCCATCCAGTTGTGGTTAAGAAAGCAGTGCATGTGGTGAGCTATGCGAAGAGATGGGTGAGACATGCCTCGCAAAGTTTAGAACTGCCGGGATGATAGTAGTAACGGGCGCTGCCTAGCAACCATCAA
Organism: Oncorhynchus kisutch; assembly: GCF_002021735.2. NCBI lineage: Eukaryota > Metazoa > Chordata > Actinopteri > Salmoniformes > Salmonidae > Oncorhynchus > Oncorhynchus kisutch. The sequence goes on along the minus strand of NC_034190.2, from coordinate 59,818,159 downwards.
GAGTTTAAGAGCGTAGGCAGAACATTACTGCAATCATGACTAGGTCGGTTGGAAGAAATATAAGTATAGGCTTTGTCACCGACAATACCTTTCATATATAAAGAAAAGTTTGGAGGGCACTATGGTGTTGAAGGCTGAGCTGTAGTCAATGAACAGCATTCTGACATAGGTATTTAGGGGCAGTCTGCAGGTACAATGGCGATTGCGTCATCCGTGGATCTGTTGGTGTGTCCACAATGTAAAGTGGTAGCTAGGTCTGTCACAATTCTTGGATCATCTTAATGTTAGATCATTGCCGTCGTCCTTAATCTCTTTTAGGCCAATTCAGAATTATAAGCGGACGCAACTCTTCACTTAATCTTTCATTGATGTCAATGGGAGACTGGTGCGAACATTCAAGTCAGATTGCAATTCCTAATTTGTGTCTCTCCACAGGTGGCTGATAGAGGTGAACGCCTCTCCCTCTCTCACCGCCAGCAGCCAAGAGGACTACGAGATGAAGTGTTGTCTGCTGGAGGACACCTTACACATTGTGGATATGGAGGGCAGGTAGGGAATGGGGAAAGGATACTCAACCCAGGGCCAATATGCCTACTGGTTTCCTTCTTTGCTTTTGATTTAGCCACTGATTTAGACCTCGGAAATCAAGATTCTCAGGCCAATTGGTGACATTATTTGGGTTTTAAAGTAACTCTCCAGGGAAAATATAGTTTTTAAAAGCTAATTCTGTGAACTCATAGCCAAATAATGTTGTTGACTCACAAGTCCTTTATTTGTATTTGTGGCCAAAGCATAAATTAGAGAATAACCACTGTAATACCCCTCCTCAAACCTGTATCTGAAACAGACTGTTTCAAAAAGTTGACCTCTCACACTTTGGCCGATATGTCTCATTGGCTGAACTGGCAAATCAACTGTTCAGACAGGGGTTCACAGAAGGGGGGGAGAGAGAGAATCTATTTCACTCATTTTGTATAGGTCATATTTCCTAGAAGATCTGGACAGCTAAAATACTGGACAGCTACTGAAAAATCCACAGACAAAATGGCCCCCTAGTGATAGAGCTGAATATCTCTGGATTAGGGTAGACGTCATTTGGGAAACCAGTAGGCATGAATTTGAGTTTTCCCTTTTAAAAGGGAAACCACACTTTAGGTTCAACTCAGAATGTTTACTCTGTATTAATATAAACCACGTTACACTTGACATTGACCTAGCCTCAAAATATACAGTATCAACATTCTGAGTAACCCGCAGTGTGGTTGCCTTTAGTGATGGAATTGGATCCAAATATTGGCGTGCTCCTTTCCTATCTTCGTTACTTTCCACTGATGAGAAGACTTGATTGGTAGTCTCCCTGTGCAGATGGATTACCTCCCGCATGAACAATGTTCTAACATACATGTCTGCACCGATACAAACGTCCAGTTGGTATAGTCGGAAATGGACAGGAAAGCAGGAAATCCAGCTTTCTTACTTCACCACCTTTTCCAATTGTACACTGGTATAAATATCCCCACCGGACAGCTAGCTAGATGGAGCTGGCAGAGAATATTTTCAATGTGTATTTTCCAAGTTAGTAGTTTGCATGAGCCATGACAGCGAACATTAGTGTTACAAGCGTTCCACCACTGACTGGCTGTGGCTATAATTAGCCTAGCTATCTGCATTCACGTTGGGTCCACCTCTTTCATGTTTCCGGGGTGATAGTATATCAAGGGCTCAATTCCCGCCTGCATTTTAAGCTGAGCCTACCCAATGTATGATTTGTTGGGAGAGTTGTCTGTCTGAAGAGCACCCTCCCTGAAAGATTTTATTTCTCCCCTTTCGAAGTTGCCAAGAAAATCCCCTATTGTTCCCAGACCTAAGGTAACAGCACTTCCCGAGACTACTTAATAGGGGAAAGTGATTTGGTGTTATTTTTCCTATCATCTATATTCTCTCATTGGTTGTTCTCCTTAGATTGACTGGCAGAGAGAAGAGGGTTGGTGGCTATGACCTTATGTGGAACGATGGACCCGTCTACAGGGAAGATGTCAACCTAGAGACACTGGGCAGTGCCTGTTTCACTGCAAACACACACCTCGGTAAGTCTGGCTTAAACTGTTACTCTCAGTCACCACACTTGGGTTCAAGTTCATCTCATGTCAGTCAAACAAAAAAGCCTCATAGAAAATGATTGTCTCTTAAAAATGAATTTTTACACTTCAATACATCTCACCTTAGAGAGAGCATAATATCAGGTTGTGTTTTGACAACTGTTTTCTCCACAACAGGCTGTGTAAACGACAGAAAGAAGCAACTCCGTCAGCTTCTAAAACCATTTCCAGGCAAGAAGAGGATATGACACACTACCCAAAAAGATTTTCCAATTGAAATCAACAAGCCTACATATCACCACAGTTTCCATCAATATTTCATAAATATGTATTTTCTTACAACCTCACTCATAGATGGTGAGGTCACACTCACACAATGACATCACTCGATGATTCAGTGCAAAGCATATTTATTTCTATGCCTTACAAACAACTGCATTCAACATTGAGAAAATATGCACCACTTTCTGTGTGCGTGTGAATGTTTATGACAACTCTACTCCCTGATCTATGGCTTAGATACTTTACATTAATATTGAATAAATAAAGTGCAATTTAACACAGTACGACTATTACATGTATGTAGCGTTTCAATGAATAAATCCCACATAAAGTACAATACATTGATAGACGTTCTAATGTAAACAAATGGAATAACTGTTAAATTATGCAAAACAATATACCTTCAGCTTTTTTGCTTAACATTTTTCCTACCCAAAACTGTAAACATAAATGTCAATGACAAATGCGAATCAAAATGTGATTAACACAATATCTATCATAAATAGAACTATGGTGTACAAAATTTGGAAAAATATGCATTTACATTCGTAGCAAACATTAGACTGTCTCTCTGGAACAAAAAAAAGAGCTTAGCCCTATGCAAATTATACTTGTAATAGACAATGTCAATTAAAGTCTATTCAAACAAGAGAAAGCCCTTACACAAGTATACCTTGAATAGAGTATATCATTCATATTGAACCAATAAACCATCATTCCAACTATCTCAAAGTGTGTCTCTCCCCGTATTCAACCATAAACTCTTAGACACAGAAACAAATGAGGCACCAAAGAAAGATACACGATGGTCAAGCAACAAAGGAAAAACATACAGTGAGAGAATAAAGGAATAAATACATTCCAACACCAGAAACAGCTCCACTAGACTGGTGATGATGGCTATTTTGAGTGAACCTCAGGCTCTGTGGATCAGCCTACTTGCTGACTAAATAATTAATGGTTGACTAATAATAGGCCTATATGTTGTCTACTTTTCAACATCAATAACCTGTACTGACAAAACTGGCTGTACAGTGCAAAGTGCCTTGAGCCCAAAGTCTTCAGTTTGCCTAAAAGCCTGAATTGATTACAGTCTGAAATAAACATGTCTGGAAAAAAATCTTGCTCCACACATTAGATCATAATATCAGATATCATGGTCCAAGCTCCATGTAAAGGCTTGCATGTATTGGCCAAACCAAAATTGTTACAGTGCAAGATTGTTACAGTACAACATGTTGGCAATGTTTTTATTCTTTGACCTATTAAAGTATCACTTAAAATCAAGTCTACATGAAATAGATGATTATATATTTTTTATTTGACCTTTTGAAAGTTGCAAACAGCTAGCGTAGTGATTTAAACAGCAGTAAAACAGTTACAGGGCCTTCAGAAAGTATTCACACCCCTTGACATTTTCACATTTTGTTGTGTTAGAGCCTGAATTTCAAATGGATTAAATTAAGATTTTGTATCACTGGCAGAGCCTGTTTCACTGTGGAATTATGTTTTTAGAACATTTTTACAAATTAATTACGGATGAAAAGCTTGAGTTAATAAGTATTCAACCCTTTTGTTATGGCAAGCCTAAATAAGTTCAGGAATCTCAAACAAAGATTAAACCACAAAGACCAGGGATGTTTTCCAATGCCTTGCTAAGGGCACTTATTGGTAGATACAAATAAAATAAAAAACAGACATTGAATATCCTTTTGAGCATGGTGAAGTTATTAATTACAATTTGGATGGTGTATCAATACAGTGTAGTCACAATGTAGTCACTTCAAAGATACAGGCGTCCTTCCTAACTCAGTTTGTGGCACATCCAACACATCATTGAATACCACTCTATATTTTCAAGCATGATGGTGGTGGTTTCATCATGTTATGGGTATGCTTGTCATCGACAAGGACGATGGAGTTCTTTTTAGGATAAAAATAAACAGAATATAGATAAGCACAGGCAAAATCCAAAAGGAAAATCTGGTTCAGTCTGCTTTCCAACAGACACCGGGAGACAAATTCACCTTTCAGCATGACAATAACCTAAAAGTTGCTTACCAAGACGACATTGTGGCCTAGTTACAGTTTTTACTTATAATCGGCTTGAAAATCTAGGGCAAGACTTGAAAATGGCTGTCTAGCACTGATCAACAACCAACTTCACAGAGATTTAAAAAAATAAAAATAATAATAATAATAATGTGCAAATATTTTACAGTCCAGATGTGCAAAGCTCTTAGAGACTTACCCAGAAAGACTCAAAGCTGTAAATTGCTGCCAAAGGTGATTCTAACATGTATTTTTATTTATTTAACTAGGCAAGTCAGTTAAGAACAAATTCTTATTTACAATGATGGGGGACTGCAGTGACGCCCCTTGCACTGAGATGCAGTGCCTTAGACCGCTGCGCCACTTGGGAGCCCCATTGACTCAAGAGTGTGAATACTTACATAAATGAGATGTTTCTGTATTTAACTTTCAATACATTTGCAAACATTTCGAAAAACATGTTTCCACTTTGTCATTATGGGGCATTTTATGTAGATGGGTGAGAGAAAAAATATATTTAATCCATTTTGAATTCAGGCTGTAACATGACAAAAAGTAAAAGGATATGAATACTTTCTGACGGCACTGTATATTATATAGAACTTTATCAAGCATAACTTTAAGCTCCTGTACTGAGCCAGGAAATGTGGTTACTTTGCAATAAAGTGAACATTCTTTGCTTTTCCATTCGCTTTGGCAGACAACGGTGCCTTGAAGAGAGAGAGTGGCTCTTTTACTGTTCTTTTAACCCCACTTTTAGATGCCTGACTTCCTGTTTCTGTCCTCTGACTGTCTTTCTCGACCCTCTTGATGGTGTTAGCCTCTCGTTTACTTCCAGAGTGTGTGTGTTTCTCCACTCCCGCCTTAGCCGTACTGGACTCCTTCTTCACCTCGGCTTCTGAATTTGCTCTGGCGCGGCCTTTCTTCACACTGGCCTGACCTTTACCGTTAGTGCCTGGCTCCTGGGCGGGTTTACGGATGTTGCCAACCGCCTGCATGTGTCTGACGTGGCTTCTTCCTGCCGAGGGGCTACCTGGAGTCTGTCCTCCTCCACTGCAGCCTGTAGCCCTACGCTCAGAGGAAGTGACCCGGCTCTCACTGCTGCTCCTCTTCGGGGGAACCCCGGGCCTGGCTCGGCGCTCCAGAAGGGGACTGAGGCGCGAGTGGCGCTGGTAGGCATAGGAGGAGCAGCTCCCGTTGCACAGAGGGTAGCGGATGTGACAATGGGGGCAGACTGGGAGGCAGGAGAGCTGCTGTGCTGCCAGCGAGGGGGGGTTGTGAGGGGCAAGTGGGAAGGCGCGCTGACACTGCCGCAGGCCTTTGGGGGAGCTGAGGCGGCTGGGTGGTGCCGTGTGGGGCCGAGGTGCGTTCGTGGTGGTGGCAGAGGGGAAGCCCAGGGCCCTAGGACGGCCCCCCGCAGGTCGGCAGGCCTCCGCCTGCACAGTCTGGATCTGGAGCCACTCCAACTGCAGCAGCCTCTCCAGGTACTTCTCCAGGGGCCCCACAGGTTTGGGGCGAGGGGCGCCTCGGCCCTCCGTGTGGAGGAACACAGCCAGCTGGCGTAGGCTCCAGGTATTGAAGGGAGGAGGCAGGAAGTCAGGGTAGTTGTAGCTGACGCTGTCATTGTCGCTCGTGGCCCCGTGTGGTCCTGGGAAGGCTGGGGGGAAATCGCTGGAGTTGATCACTTCAGCGCGGAGGTTGAGATGGGGTGGGGTGCAGGGGGTACAGGGGGAGGGGAGTACAGGCAGTCTCTCTGAGTCTGACAGGTCACTGGCGCTGTCCGAGTCGACTTCCTTCTGCTCAAACTGCCTGAGGGACTCCAGGGTGGGGACTTGAGTGTGTGTGTGAAGCCGCATTGGCCCCTGGCGCAGCCCAGGTATAGGGGAGAGGGGCAGAGAGAGAGCTTTCCGACTTCGGCCCAGTACCCCATGGTTCTGATCTAACTCACCGCAACATGGGGACGTTCGCTGAACCTCTCGCTTCTCTTGCCTCTGTGTTGAGGAGTGTGTGTGTGGTTTAGACTTCAAGCCTCCTTCTTGAGGGCTGTGGAGAGTTAGTGTTATTAAGGATTTGACTGGACTGAGTCATTTTAAGAATGGGTTCCCCTATAAACTTACCTTGCCAGTTTGCTAGTGTTTCGAGTAGTGCCAGATTTGACTCTGCTTCCCTTTGAATGAATGCCCTGAGGAGAAAATGTACCATATAAGTTATTTGCCAAACACTAGTCTGGTTATTAATGGTAATTGTGCACATGACAAGACCTCATGATCTGCAAGATGATTTCATCACCAGTCACTCACCCTCTGGATTGTCGACACAGTGTCCTTATCCTGACCTGGAAGGGCATTCTTGAGCTGAGCTCCTGCCTTCTTCACCTTGTTAGCTTTCTTTGAACTGTTGAAACAAGAGAGTGGAGTGAGGAGACAGGAGAGAGCTTGTAATTATCTCTTTGCACTATATGCAATTTGGAGTGTTCCTGCAAGTGGGCATTCCTGAATTTGCAGAAACCCCTCTTTATACTTCTATTGGTCACTTTTTAAGCTACGACTCCGGGATACAGGCAGGAGGCGGTGGCGCGCCAGTACAGTAGGTGGCAGTAATGCACCATAACGTTGCATGCCAACCGCCAATAAACCCCACAGAAGAAGAAGTGCCTGTCGGCCATTGCTATCCTGCAGTTATGTTAACAATTGCTAGGGCAGGTGTTCGACAAATGTTAGCGAAGGACACTGGATGCTAGGTAGCTAACTAGGACACAAGCGGTACATAGGAAGCAGGATGCGGGATATGTAGGTAGCTAGGACACTGTTTTCCACAGGTCTATTAACCACGGTGAGGGCAGGTGTTCAGCAGGCGTTAGAGAAGGAGTTAATCCATTTGAATTCAATCACTTTTTGACCCCCCCCCCTTTTGATTTGAACAAAACCTTCCATACATATTTGTCCATTGTAGAAGTGCTCAGAAAGTGACTTTTTTGGCCTGAATGCTAAAACATTCAAGACATGTAGTAAAATAGAATCAAATTGAAATTTTGACTTTCAAATAGTATGACAAAGATAGTTATAGGTCCACACATAGAATAATTTTGATTTGAATGGGAATATCTTGTTTTAAATTATACTCAATCCTCCATAAGAAACTATTGAAATCATAAAAATATAGATAATAGAAAATACATGACCGCTGGATCCTTGTGGTAGTAGTTAGAAGTTACAATTTCAATTCAATTTAAATGGTGTACCAGCTAAATTGCAGTGGTCTGAAAGGAACAGGTCCATTATATGAATTATAATTCTATGATTTAAATGACACCCACCCTGTATTCAAGAGCATGTTGTGTCTCAACCGATTGGGGACACAACAGAAAAATCTAAGAGGAAGACTCTAAGCTACAACATATGCGGTTCTGAAAAACTTGGCATTTACGAGTTTTTAGATAATTGATGTTAAAAGGTTAAGGTCCTTTGATGTGGATTCAGTGTATACAAACAGTGTAATTCCTTGCTCTGCTGAATTGCTGATTACTGCCACGGTGTACTTCCTGTGTTTTTATACAATGTATTTTACGTACCAGTGCATAATCTGTCTTTTTATGCCTCGATCACACCAACAGTGTTTGCATTTTGGTACACCAGAAGTGCCTTTATTTCCAATGGAACGATGTGTTTGCCTTGCAGCGTTACGTTGCAGTGCGTTCTGTGTGGTGAATGCGTCAAACAGTGTGCGTAGCTGGCTTGACAGAAATGGTAGCAGAAGGTGAATGTTTAACTTTTGTTGCACACATCCACATTATGCTGCATACTATTTTGCGCAACCACAGTATCTGTGTGATCAAGGCGTTCCGCACTCAACTCTGACGCTTCGATTTCGCAAAATAGTACGCAGCATCATCTGGATATGTATGCAACAAAAGTTCAACATTCACCTTCTGCTACCATTTCTGTCAAGCCGTCTACACATACAGTTTGACGCATACGTTCGATAAATCCAACATATGCACGACACCGAACGCACTGCAACTGCCTCTGCAATGCTGCAAACGCAACGTTTCATTGGAAATGAATGTAATTATGGTGTACCAAAATGCAATGATGTTGTCGGTGTGTTCAACGCGTTAATGCTTTGCAGTTGTGCATCCTGATGTACTATGCTGACTGCTCCCTTATGTACTCTTTTGTACATACATTATGTTTAAAGTTCAATAAAGTGTATTGCAACGTGCTGGCCACCTACTCCTCTATCTTTCACATTTAAAGGTACATTTAAAACCATTTTTATGGAACTTATTTATGAAATTATAACATTTTGATCATCCTGTTTGTAAGCTCTTAAATGATATCAACCATTTACTGTATATTTTCCAGTGATGAAGACATGGATGTCTCTTGGTATGGTGGGGTATGGAAAATGGGTCAACTTCGAGCACCTCTATCTCCTGAATGATTTGGCACTGAGGTCCAAAAAGTAACTTACTGACCATTTCTTCCATGGGCAAACATGTATATACAAAGTTTTGTTTAAATCAAAAGTGAAGCTGTCAAAAAGTGATTGAATTCATATGGATTTACCCGAAGGACAAGTGGTGCTAGCTAGGACACAGGTACACAGCAGGTAGGATAGGTAGCTAGCTAGAACACCAGTAGACAGTGTCCTTTGCCCTGGAAAAACTCAAATAATACTTTTATTTCCCATTTGACCCAGATTTTAATAACGTAGATAATCAGGGGAAATCCAGAATATCAAAAGTGTCACACAAGCATGACGATATCTTGCTCTTTGGGAGGGGGCATGCCTGCAGATGCAGGAATGCCCACAAGCAGAAACAATTGCAGGCCGCAATCACACACTATTGGGAAATTGTGGGGAATGCTTGAATTAATTATCAACCCAAGAAGTGCTAGCCAGCTCTTTTACTCCTGAGGTGCTGACCTGTTGCACCCTCTATCCACCCCCCCCCCCCCCCCCCCCCCTATTTATATTTATATGGGCACAAGCACTGTTCATGACACAAACTGTTCACACCCCTCTTGTTGGCATAGAGAACTTTGCAGGTTTAAAGCTTATGTCCTGCAATTCTACACATTTTGTCATGAAGTGCAGATAAAAAAAATACTTTTAAAACCAATTTTCTTGCAATTCTATACATTTTACCACGCCTAATGTAAATTCATATGAAATTTGAGTGGCTCGAACATTACTACAGTTCTGGAAACAACTGCTCTATATAACCACTGTGATTATTATTTGACCCTGCTGGTCATCTATGGACGTTTGAATATCTTGAACGATCTGGCCTTAATGGCCATGTACCCTTATAATATTAACCCGTACAGCCAGAAGAGGAATTGCCACCTCTCAGAGCCTGGTTCCTCTCTAGGTTTCTTCCTAGCCAGTGCTTCTACATCTGCATTGCTTGCTCTTTGGGGTTGTAGGATGGGTTTCTGTATAAACACTTTGTGACAACTACTGATGTAAAAAGGGCTTTATAATACATTTGATTGATTACCTCGTAATCGGTTCGTTATTTTCAGAATTCTTCGTACGTATCTTCTCTTTGGAAACAACGCGTTTCAATGCCGTGGAGGCAGTGCGTTCCTGCATAATGGGGCCCATGATCCTGGAGCTCAAGGACAGCTGCTTTCAGTCCAATGCAACGGAATAACGTCCTACTGTAGCTATAGATGCCAACCTAAATCCCATATGAGGTACTCCATGTTGAGGGTAAAATCGTCCATATTATCGAAAGTGATGCAGTGCATAATGCGCATATCAGGAGTCTATTCCCGTGCGAAAACAAATACTGTAATAATATTCCAGTTTTCTCAAGGGTTTACTGCCGTGTCGTGTACGGCAGCTAACGTGAGCCCCGATCAATAAAACAACTGTATCCTAAATTCGTTTCCGCTATCACTGTGTCGAATAGGCTTGTTTACTTGCTGCGGTCCCTGTCTGGCACAGTTCCGTAGCCCACTTCTGGGATGCGTTCAGTTCGTTAAACGATTTGCTACGTTGCATGACGTACACGTTTTCCTAAAACGGTGCGCACCGTTCTTCAACATTATTTGAAGTGTGTTTGCTCCCGTTTGACAGGTGTGATCAATATGTGTCTGCCCATTTCAAATCGCAAAATTCGTGCAGCACACAATCGTCCCCTATGCCACCATAGCCTATTCACAACATTCAACTGGTCGTTCAGAACAGGACCGTTTCTAACACAACGCTTAATTCTGCTGAATGCGGCCCTGTTGTGTTAGCAGAGAAGAGCATTATGGGAATTGATGTCATTACAACTGACGCTTTAAGGACACACATGCTGTATTGTTTTCTCTATTTAATCCATAACCATACAGACGTTTAAATATGTTTCAGGTTCAGTAGGTACATTTATGTTAACTTAAATTCACACTAAAACGGTGACAAATATTACTATCATGTGCTCAAGCACTGCATTTCCCATAAGACAACCTGATAAAATCAGGTATGTCGTTGGCATGGCAAAATTGAAGTATGTGGCGCATCTTCGATGATCTACACATTGTGAGTTTCGCATCCGGGATAGGCCTAACTGTGTATTGGCTACATGAGTATTTACCCACATGTTGTGCGAATCAGTCCACGTAATCACACGCACGCGAATGGCCAACTACGAAATATGTAGGTTGCTAGTAAATGGAGGATCAGTCTTCGGGTTCAACCTACAAAATATAGCCTACTTGACAATCATCACATACTTCGTACAAATGGTGAGCTGTTGTGATTTGTTCATTCGTTTTTATTGAATAAGCCAACCATTTCAAGGGATCAACATAAGAATATAATATTTATTTCCTGACTCGAGAGGATACGCCATAGACTGTACAAAGATACGCCAAGTCTTCCTTTCTGTCTGAAAGTGAAGTCGCACTACAACGATCGAGGTTGTGTTCGAGAGCAACAAAACCGTGATGTATCATGGGTAGAGTGTGACTGACTGACTGATCTACAAATAATAATGAGTCGTTATGGTGTAAGGTGATTTGTAGATTATGTTAATTAAGTCTGATTTAATAAACAAATACGATAGCAAAGATTTTTATAACGAAACCAAGACAGACCACAGCCTCTCGTTTCCAATAGAAACAAATGAGTCATAATGGGCAGAACAAGCAAGGAGGTGGGCAGAGTCAGCGAGATCCTATTTGCCTATTCTAGCAGACGTCTGCATATTTCCGTTAGGGAACGCACAATCTGTGAAGCGCGCGTGTGCAATAACGCAATTCGCCTTTTCACACCCACTAAGCAACGCGATTTAAAACATTTTTTTGCAAACGTTAAAATCTAAAATACTTCATCCACTCTGTTTAAAACAGATTCTAGTTTTGGGAACTGAAAGCTGTATTGTTTCATCGATGAGAAATCAATCTCCTTCCATCTTCTCCCACTGCTGGCGACTAGGCTTCCTCTCACTTCCATATTTGGTAGTGAGTGGAAATTCCAAGCGCATCCGGTGAAATATCTTTCTCATTGTTCTATCTATGACAATAGTCAGTTTGAAAGGGGTAAAGGGTACATTTCCAAAACATCAGACTCTTACCATTGTTAACCCAGGGATATGCAGTCTGAAAGAAGTCTGCCTAAAAAATATGCTAGACTCTACAAGCCAGAATGTTCCAGAATGTAGGATAAAATTATATTTACCGTTGTCAGTGCTGTTGGTTCTTTTGACAGTAGGAGAAGGAGAAAGTGTTATTTACCTGACTTTTTGCTGCGGTGGTAGGTTCTGTCACTTGTATTTTCAACATACTGATGCAATGCGCGTGATGAACAATATGTAAACAATAGCCTAATGGAACCGAATGTAGTCAACCGAAGCACGTTTCCTTGCAATAAGCTGGAAGTGTTTGTCAAATTTGCCAGCTGATTGCATGGGACAATGTTCAGTCTGTGGTTTGGTTAGGCTCGGCCATATTGTAGTAAGTGTTTGTCTCATGCGAAAAACGATATACAGGATAGCATACTGAAGGTTGGGTTGATAAGGCTTCCCTGTGGATATTTTGTCTCAGATTAACCAAGCGGGGAGAGGCTGCCCGTTGTCACAGTTCCAAGATCAGTCAGAAGCGTCCAGTTAACTTTACGCCAATGAATCTTAAAACGGAACTTTGATCCGCATGAAGTAGTATTGATATCCTTCGCCACTGTCGTCTTACAACAGATATTTAGATCCAGTCATGACCAGGGGTGTAGTGCTGCCGGACAACACTGGGCCAATTGTGAGCTACCCCATGGGACTCACGGTCATGGCGGGTTGTGACACAGTCTGGGATCGAACTGGGATCTGTAGTGACGCCTTGCCTAAGACCGCTGCACTACTTGGGAGGCCCCTGTAGTAAGGATTTATGTTTACTACTTGGTCAATTGATTTACTACTTGGTCAATTGATTATGATACCGTGTATAAGCTACACAAAATGCTTACTCGCAATAAAGCTATCCTCATCAACAGTGCCATGATAGTAAGCTATTTGTATTTACATTAGGCTATAGCCTACAAATAGCTGTACCATGTAGTCGTAGGACTATTAGGCTATAAGCCTACTGCAAATGATTGTTGTTTGTTCCTGAACTGGGTGAATGTCAGAGCTATCCTTCAGCACCACAAGTTGGTTCAACTTCTTTAACGTCATTGCGCGATTCTGGCGCTGTCCTTTCAGGACCACAAAGGGTGCTACAATCGCTTAAAATGACATCTCATCAAGATCTGTTGCCTACTCAATAGTCATACTCATCACTTCTTATTATTACAAATAGAAAAGTATCACTTCTCACAATGGTGCTTGTTTTGTAAAGTTAGATCAAAGCTGAATCAATCTCTTGCAAGATCACAATGATTAATTTGCATTTTATATAACAGAACCGAATATAATAGCATAATAGCACAGTTACACCCAAAAAATTATTTCAAATTATATTTTAGGATGGTTAGCTGAAGTTGACCATACAGTGCATTCGGAAAGTATTTAAACCTCTTGACTTTTTCCACATTTTGTTACAATACAGCCTAAAATTGATTTTAAAATTGATTTTTTTTTTTTTTTTATCTTCATCAATCTACACACAATAATACCCCATAATGATAATACCCCATAATAAATACGTTGTTTACATAAGTATTCAGACCCTTTGCCCTGAGACTCGAAATTGAGCTGCATCCTCTATTCATTGATCCTCCTTGAGATGTTTCAACAACTTGATTGGAGTCCACCTGTTGTAAATTCAATTGATTGGACATGATTTGGAAAGGCACACTTCTGTCTATATAAGGTCCCACAGTTGAAAGTGCATGTCAGAGCAAAAACCAAGCCATGAGGTCGAAGGAATTGTCTGTAGAGTGCTGAGACAGGATTGTGTCGAGGGCGTTGGTCAGGGAGATGACCAAGAACTCGATGGTCACTCTGACAGAGCTCCAGAGTTCCTCTGTGGAGATGGGAGAACCTTCCAGAAGGACAACCATCTCTGCAGCACTCTGCCAATCAGGCCTTTATGGTAGAGGGGCCAGACGGAATCCCCTCTTCAGTAAAAGTCATTTGACAGCCCACTAGGAGTTTGCCAAAACAAGATTCTTTGGTCTAATGAAACCAAGATTGAACTCTTTGGTCTGAATGCCAAGCATCACGTCTGGAGGAAACCTGGCACCATCCCTACGTGAAGCGTGATGGCAGCATCAGGACCTCAGACTGGGGCGAAGGACCTCAGACTTGGGGGAAGGTTCACCTTCCAGCAGGAAAGCAACCCTAAGCACACAGCCAAAACAACGCAGGAGTGGCTTTGGGACAAGTCTCTGAATGTCCTTGAGTGGCCCAGCCAGAGCCTGGACTTAAACCCAGTCGAGCATCTCTGGAGAGACCTGGAAATAGCTGTGCAGTGATGCTCACCATCCAACCTGACAGAACTTGAGAGGATATGCAGAGAAGAAAATCCCCAAATACAATCCCCAAATACAGGTGTGTCAAGCTTGTAGCGTCATACCCAAGAAGACTTGAGGCTGTAATCGCTGCCAAAGGAGCTTCGACAAAGGACTGAGTAAAGGGTCTGAATTCTTATGTAAATGTGATATTTCAGACTTTTATTTTTTTATTTTTTTAAATGTAAATGGTTTATTTTGTCATTATATGGTATTGTGTGTAGATTGAATCCATTTTAGAATAAGGCTGTAACGTGGAAAAAATGAATGGGGTCTGAATACTTTCTGAATGCACTGTACATGCACTATTAGGCAGTATATATGCTTTGATTGAAACAAAGTACAAGAAAGGCTAATAGTTTGTTAACACCATCTGCTCTAATTCACTCACGAAACAGTAATTGAAGAGGATCTAATTGCATATTCCCATTTAAACCGATTGAGATCAATCAAATTAATGGCATGGAGATGCAGTTAGGACATTCCACCTTTAAAACGTGAAGAATTATAATTCATGAGTAAGAGTGATGATGGCCTATTTTGAAATTTGGTAGCCTATGCCTAACTTGGTGTTTGAGGGTATTCAAAATAGAAACATTTATTGAGACAATATGTGTGGGCATAGGCAGATGTTGGATTTGGAGGATGCATTTTATGCATATTCTTAAATGGTGGACTATTCAATTGGCTACATCTGCTGTACAAACTTTGAGGAAATTATGACATCATTGCACAAGACCATTGGCCATGACTAGATAATAGATAATCCATCCACCTGACAGGTGTGGTGTATCAAGAAGCTGATTAAACAGTATAATCATTACACAGGTGCACCTTGTGCCGGGGACAATATGCCACATTTCTCAAATTTTGAGGAAGCTTGCAATTGGCATGCTGACTGCAGGAATGTCCACGAGAGCTGTTGCTAGATAACTGAATCATACTTTCTCTACGATAAGCCGCCTCCAACATCGTTTTACAGAATTTGGCAGTACGTCCAAACGGCCTCACGACCGTAGACCACGTGTAACCTCACCAGCCCAGGACCTCCACATCCGGCTTCTTCACCTGCGGGATTGCCTGAGCAGGGTGGAGGGGAGGGGTGCTGAGGAGTATTTCTGTCTGATATAAAGCCCTTTTTTGTGTGGAAAAACTCATTCTGATTGTTGCGTTTTGTATTTTTGTTCAGTGTAGTTTAGCCGGGGAAAACGGTCAAAACTACTCGGGCCTAGTGCGCATGTGTGCCCAACTGGGCGCACTAGGCTAATTCAGGGGACAGATTGTAGTTTTTATGCTCTGATATCAGGAGCTGGCAGTGAAAAGTTTGATTAAACAATTCAGAGACTGAAGCTAATTGTAACAGCTTTCTTCTGTTGAAGGAGAGGCGGACCAAAACGCAGGGTGGTTATTTAGATACATCTTTAATAAAGATGAAACTAGAACAATATACAAATACAAGAAACGTGAAAAATCAAAAACAGCCCTATCTGGTGTAACAAACACAGAGACAAGAACAATCACCCACCAAGCCCAACACCAAACAGGCTACCTAAATATGGTTCCCAATCAGAGACAATGACTAACACCTGCCTCTGATTGAGAACCATATCAGGCCAAACACAGAAACAGACAAACTAGACACACAACATAGAATGCCCACTCAGATCACACCCTGACCAAACACAACATAGAAACATACAAAGCAAACTATGGTCAGGGTGTGACACTAATAAATCAGATGACTTACGTTTAAGGAGAATGAATCGATATACAATCACCTAAACAGCTGTAACTGTCAATAGTAAAACAAAGCTTAAAACCTTGAGTGAACCCAGAATACAGAAAATGAATAGGGAAGTTGCTTTCCTCCTCCTCACCACTCTATGGCTGCCAGTCCACCCATTATGACAGTCCATTCTGTTCATTCTATTTCAGTGCTGAATCACCCTCCCCCACACAGGAATTTTGGGGACTGTATGTATGCTATATATGCAATGTATGCTATATATGTATGCTATATATCACGTTTTGTAGCCCAGACTAGTCACACCATGAATTGTTTGTTTTACACTGGCTCTTTTTTGTGCATGTTATACAATATGTATTTGGACGGTGAAGCTAATATTTTGTCTCGATGGGTCGATGCTACCAT
Source organism: Oncorhynchus kisutch (assembly GCF_002021735.2). Taxonomy (NCBI): domain Eukaryota; kingdom Metazoa; phylum Chordata; class Actinopteri; order Salmoniformes; family Salmonidae; genus Oncorhynchus; species Oncorhynchus kisutch. Next base: position 59,801,635 of record NC_034190.2, on the reverse strand, counting down.
TTTGGATTTGAGATCAAATGATGAAAATGCCATTTAGAAATAAAAGCACTTTAGGTAGGCCCATCTAGTCCACCCATTTTAATAGTTAAAGGGATAGTGTGAAATGTTGGCAATTAAGCCCTTTTTTCTACTTACCTATAGTCAGATGAACTCATGGATAGGTCTACCATTTTAATGTCTGCATGCAGTTTGAGGGAAGTTGAAGGTAGTTTTGCGAGCCATTGCTAACTAGTGTTAGCGCAATGACTGGAAGTCTCTGGAAGCATATAGCCAAACATGTTTATAACTAACCTTTCTAGAATATAATTGCGTATTTTTGTTAGGGAACACCTATTCTGTGAAGTGCCCGTGTGCAATAACTCAATTCGCCCTTGCACTCCTAAACAACATTTTTCCAAACTTTGGCAAAGGGTAAAGTCTACAAAACATAGTCCACTCTGTTTATTACAGGTTTTAGTTTTGGAAACAGAACTGTGTTGAGATTAAATGTTTCATGTAGGAGAAAATGTGCAGATGGGCAAATGATAAATCAATATCATGTTTGCAATTTCTTTAGCTAAATGGGTATATATTGCTTTGTCATTTTCATGATTGAGAATGCATAATGCCTGCCAATTTGAAAAATAAAAAGCTAGCAAAGTGTGTGATATTTGTGCTGTGTTCACGTGCTCGTCGGAATAAGAAACTCAGACATTTACGACTTGATAACTGGTTATACACGTGTCGCATTCAACCAGTTAGCAAGTTGGATACTTCCGAGTTTCCTATTTCTGACTAGCACGTTGACGCGACACCAGATTCCCATGGTACTATCCAGTACAATACTGACATATAGAGCCAAAATGTTTCACTGTTCAAAAGCATATGGTGAAGAATGTAGATAAAACAGGATACATTTTTATTTATTAAATGATTTATAAAAAAAATATTTATTAAATTAAATGTGTTTTTACATTACAAAACTCACCAGATTTGAGATTATGCACCCATAACTTTTTCCTTCACTTTTTTTATAAGGTGTGAAGGACCTCTTTAATTTAACATCATGGATTGGACTATTGGGAAGGAGAGAATTCCCTCATGTAATAGTGAACTGCCTAAGGCCTCAAAGAATGCCTCCGGAACCAACCTCACTATCAATCTGAATGAAATGCTCAAATCAAAAGCTGCCGTGGAAAGGAAGCGTGTTCCAATCCGCCCACCCAACCCAAGAGCCCCTGCACCCAGGGAATTGGAGTTTAGTCGAGGCCTTTCGTGTGAGCCCATGCCCAAACCCATTATCCGAAGACGTGCACGATCTCTGTCCTCCTCCACAGAGTGGAAGAGGCACACTCGTAATGTTGGGGTGCGTTTTGTAGACTGTCTGGGCCTGGACCTAGAGGACGTTAAGGTTTTCAAAACCGGAGAGGATCCCTTTGTGCCACAACATGTCTCCTTCAGGCTTTTGATGGGTGCAGAGCTGGCTGGGGGGAAGAACTTGGAAATCTCGCTGCCGTATCTGAAGCCGGTGTTCCCTCAGCAACCCGGTGATCGACCTGAATTCTTCAGCCGCCTGCGCCAGCAGAGGGTCTGTCTGGAGAGGGTTTTGTGCTTTGACCTGGGCATCATCGGGATCACTCAGGTCCTCAACCTCCATTTTGAGAAAGAGGTGAGCGTGCGCTATTCTTTCACAGGATGGAGGTGCAGCTCAGAAACCAAGGCCTCCTGGGTATCCACCACCTGCAAGTCCTGGGATGGAACGCAGGAGCAGCTCAATTGTGACACCTTTCGTTTCCACCTGCCTGTTCCTCCCTTCCTGCTACCTGGAGCTGCTTTGGAATTTGCTGTCCGATACAAAGTGTCCGGGAAAGAGCACTGGGACAACAACGAGGGGCAAAACTATAAGTTGGTCTGCCATAGCTACAAGCTGACTGTGCCCAAGGAGTGTGAGCATAGCATGGTGCACTTTATTTGAGCTCATTCAACAAGGAGCATTTACTGGTTGCTCTCATAAGTTCCAATTAATAATTTGGCCATAAGGTCAAAACCATCAGACCTGAGAGGCAGCAGTAGTGTTCAGAAAAAGACAGATCTGGTATATATGAATAACATGTTATTGGAGCACTCAGCTAATAGAGAACCACGTCATGGTTGTCTGTGACTGTGGTGGAAGCCATGTTTATTATTCATTCATACACATTTATTTTAACAGAGCACACCTATTAGTATTGGAGTGCATGTTTTCAAATGCAAATGCACTTTATTATATGCAGTGCCTTCGGAAAGTATTCAGACACCTTGACTTTTTAAACATTTTGTTACATTACAGCCTTATTCTAAAATGGACAAAAATCTGCACTCAATGCCCCATAATGACAAAGCAAAAACAGGTTTTTATCTATTTGAGCTGGCCTCCTGGCCAAACTGAGAAATCGTGGGAGAAGGGCCTTGGTCAGGGAGGTGTCCAAGAACCCAATGGTCATTCTGATAGAGCTCCGGACTTCCTCTCTGTGGCACTCTACCAAGCAGGCCTTTATGGTAGAGTGTCAGTCAGACGGAAGCTACTCCTTAGTAAAGACGCGTGACAGCCCACTTGGAGTTTGCCAAAAGGCACCTAAAGACTCTCAGACCACGAGAAGCAAGATTCTCTGGTCTGATGAAACCAAGATTGAACTCTTTGGCCTGAATGCCAAGCGTCACGTTTGGAGGAAACCTGGCACCATCCCTACTGTGAAGTGTGGTGGTGGCGCCATCATGCTGTGGCAAAGTTTTTCAGCCGCAGGGACTGGGAGACTAGTCAGGATTTAGGCAAAGATGAACGAAGCAAAGTACAGAGAGATCCTTGATGAAAACCTGCTCCAGAGCACACAGAACCTCAGACTGGGGCGAAGGTTCACCTTCCAACAGGACAATGACCCTAAGCACACAGCCAAGACAACGCAGGAGTGGCTTTGGGAAAAGTCTCAATGTCCTTGAGTGGCCTAGCGAGAGCCCGGACTTGAACCAGATCTAACATCTCTGGAGAGACCTCAAAATAGCTGTGCAGGGAAACTCCCCATCCAACCTGACAGAGCTTGAGAGGATCTGCAGAGAAGAATAGGAGAAACTCCCCAAATACAGGTGTGCCAATCACTGCCAAACGTGCTTCAACAAAGGACTGAGTAAAGGGTCTGAATACTTATGTAAATGTGATATTTCAGTTCTTCAAACCAGTTTTTGCCGTGTCATTATGGGGTATTGTGTGTAGAGTGATGAGGGGGAAAAAACAATTGAATATATTTTAGAATAAGGCTGTAACAAAATGTGGAAAAGTCAAGGGGTCTGAATACTTTCCGAAGGCACTGTATACAGCACTTGTTCACATAAGACTGACACAGAGTACACATTTCACTGTGGCAATGTGCCTCTGGATAATGCACTTACTTTATGGTTTCTACTTGTCGGATGTTCTAAAATCATTTGGACTTACTCTGACTCTGGTCCTCGGAACTAGCCATGCTTGCCAGGTGGAACACATGTGACTGGTAGAGATCAATTTATATTAATTTAATGTATTCATTTCTCTTCAAGAGAAGATCAGCCAAGCATTTAAACTATGCAACCAAGCAGCTTTTAGTTCAAATATTACTCATGATATAAATTGAAAATATTTAGCTACTAACAAAAGAAATACACTGTTTAACTGGTAGTACTTAGAAAAGTTAATACTATTGTTTCTTGTTCTTTTTACATTAAAGCACAGTTGATGATAGAAACCTCTGTTGTGAATTATTTGCCTTTGTTGCTTACAATACAACACTAAAGCTGTCTTTACACTGCAGCTAAAATGGACCCAATTCAACAACAAAATAATTATCCTGTGACACAGTTTAATCTTCTTTAGAATGGTGTAAACATAGTACAGCTGGCGACCGAAGTCAGCATGCATGCACCTCGCTAGAGCACGATGGGACGAGGACATTCTGGCCGGCCAAACCCAAACCCTTAAACCGCTGCGCCACTCAGGAGGCCCATGGTGAAGTTCTAACTAACACTTTGGATGGTGTATCAATACAAGTCACTACATAAATACAGTTGCCAGAGAGGAAGGAAACCGCTCAGGGATTTCACAATGAGGCCAACGGTGATTTTAAAACAATAATGGCTGTGATAGAGAAATGAGGCTGAATCAACATTGTAGTTACTCCACAATACTAACTTAATTGACAGAATGAAAAGGAAGCCTGTACAGAATAAAAATATTCCTAAACATGCATCCTGTTTGCAACAGGGCACTAAAGTAATACTGCAAAAAATTTGGCAAAGCAATTCATTTTTGGTCCTGAATACAAAGTGTTATGTTTGGGGCAAATCCAATACAACACATTACTGAGTACCGCTGTCCATATTTTCAAGCATAGTGGTTGCTGCATCGTGTTATGGTTATACTTGTAATCGTTAAAGGACTGTGGAGTTTTTCAGGATGAAAAAGAAATGTAATGGAGCTAACCACAGGCAAAATCCTAGAGGATCCTAAAACACAAGGCCAAATCTACACTGTAGTTGCTTTCCAAGAAGTCAGTGAATGTTACTGAGTGGCTGAGCTACAGTTTTGACTAAAATCTACTTGAAAATCTATGGTAAGATTTGAAAATGGCTGTCTAACAATGATCACCAACCAATTTGACAGAGCTGGAAGACTTTTTCAAAGAATAATGTACAATCCAGGTGTGCAAAGCTCTTAGATATTTACCCAGAGAAGCTGACAGCTGTAATCGCTGCCAAATGTGATTCTAACATGTATTGACTCAGGGTTGTGAATACTACTTCGATAAATTTGCTAAACATTCAAAAAACATGTTTTCACTGTCATTATGGGGTATTGTACGTAGATGGGTGACAAGATAATATATTTCATCCATTTTGAATTCAGGCTTTAACATAACAAAATGTGGAGGAAGTCAAGGGGTATGAATACTATCTGAAGACACTGTAGTTGATCATTGGCGTTAGTCTGCTGGACAATATAAGTACGCGAATGAGAGCTGTCTCAGTATGGCCTTATAAATAAAAATGTACCAATGACTTAGTCTCCGAAGAGCTATGGAAGGCCAGTTAACTAGTGTGATTACAAGTCCACTTGCTGAAGGGTATTCCACATGTGTAATTACTCAGGATCTACTTCATGTTTTTGCAAACTTATGTTTTGTAATTACACATTTCAAAGTCACCTGTGAATTACCATGTTAATAACTCCAAACAAAGTGTGACATTGTTACATGTAACTACAAGGGAAAGTATAACAAAAAACCCAGCTAGCTATGTTGTTGATATGTGTATCCTAATAGACTAGGGTAACAACCCTTAAACAAGGCACACCTTGCCATGTTATAACCTGTCCCAAAGGATACATTGAATCAAATGTTATGTTACTACGATGCTGTTGCAAAGGATACACATGGTTAGCAGATGTTAATGCGAGTGTAGCGAAATGCTTGTGCTTGTAGTTCCGACAATGCAGTAATAACCAACGAGTAATCTAACTAACAATTCCACAACAACTACAAGTGTAAAGGGATGAAGAATATGTACATAAAAATATATGATGAGTGATGGTACAGAACGCCATAGGCAAGATGCAGTAGATGGTATAGAGTACAGTATATACATATGAGATGAGTAATGTAGGGTATGTAAACATATAAAAGTGGCATTATTTAAAGTGGCTAGTGATACATTATAATGTTTCTACCCAGGATCAAGCAATTTGATGCAAAGTGAAACATGTATTTTTAATTGCTATGTATTTACAATGTAACAGCATTTGCAGACAGTAGGCTAACCAAGAGAAATAAGGACACAGGAGAACATTAGTATAACCATGGAAAGAAGGTGTACCCAAATGTACAATTCCCCATTTCAGACTCATACCCCGGGTTGGGTAGTAACGGATTGCATGTAACAGGGATACCTATGGACAGGGTGGTGGGTGATGCCCAGGGAGAGGCGTGATGGCGTGGCACTGTGTGGAGGTCTGGACTTGGGCTGTGGAGGAAAAGTGGAGGTCAGGTGGAAGTAACCTGGACTCCCAGGCCAAGGGAGAGGGCATGTTCCCTGAGCAGGGAGTATCGGCCAGGAGGTCTGGACTTAGGCTGTGGAGCAACAGTGGGACAGTGGACTCTCTTAAGGGTCGGCATGCCATTAAATCTAAAGAGGAAACCGATACCTTTGCATCCTGAGTGAAGGATCTACGAAGTGGTGTGGGGGGACACAAATGTATTAGGGGTGGCGTCAATTCGGAATTTCTGAAATTAATCCATGAATTGAATTTGAATTGGCCACACCCCAAAGGAAACATCATTTTAATGTAAGGAAGTAGAATTGAATTAAAAACAAATCAAACCAATTCAACTGAGACATTAAAGTCTCATTAATATTGACATTGCATTGGATTGTTCCGTTTCATACTGCAGCTTTTGAGCTAATGCATTCTGAGAAATGTATTTATGTTTCTGATATTTAAACATTAAAGGAAGGATCAATTATTATTGACAACACACATGTAATTATTTAAAATTGTTTTAGGAGAATGAGTTTTAAAAATGATTCAACCAAAAATTCAACCATATGCTACATGGCATTGGTAGCCATACATGATGTCAAAATAAACATTTGTATAGTGATGTGTAGAATAAATAAACCATTTGAATTTCATAAAATTAAATTATACTTTCTTTAATTCAAATTCAATTCAAATTATTTTTTCTGTTGGATGTGGCCAATTCAATTCAAATTCAATAATTGAATTGCATTTAAAGAGCAATTCGCAACTCAATTCAGAACTGACCTCAACCATGGAGTGTATCAGCAGCTGGGCAGATTATGTTTGGACGTCAGAGGACAAACGTCATCAGGAACAATAGCGCCCTCTGGCGGAATTTGGCCTGAGTCCAATGTGTAATGAGAGGGTTTTTTGCAATAAATTAAGACCTATTTTTATATATATATATATATATATATATATATATATATATATATACTAGGGAATTTGGCTACAGGAGCAATAGAAATCTATGAATGGAATCTTGGGGGAACCTGTCTGCAAATCAAGGTGTCTTTTAGTTTTAGTCTTTTTGATTGTGCTACAGTGAAGAGTTTACAGATACTTTCTCAAAAGTCCAACTGGAAACATTAAGACATCATATGTATTCAGACAATGTTTCTCTCTAGTGGCTAAAATGTCCAAACATCACAGAAAGATGATTTTGTAATAGTATTCACATTTACATTGGCAGTATTGGATGGCACAATAACAACAATATCAACATGCCTAAAATGTGGACAGTTATCACTTAGGACAGTTTGAATTCTACACTGCAGTTAAAAGTTTGAAATTACTGTGTCTAACAGCAGATTATAGATTACAATAGAGAGTGTAATAATATTAATATTAGTAATGAGTATATATTTTGATTTCAGATGGAATAGGCACAGTAATTAAGCCCAATTATTTGTTTTTATTTTTGTTCCGAAGCATGATTTTGTCCTCAGGGTAAATGCATCTTCCTCTGTTTTGCAGCTCTGCTATGAAAGGCATGCAGAATGTGGGATAGACTGTTCTTCTGGCCGAGAGGATTGTTTGAGTTCTTTGTGCCAGATGGATTGGATAGATGAGATTCACTGGATAACCCTGTGCCCATAGAAGGATAGTGCAGGTTGGTGTTGCAGAGACAAAAGCCAGGTTACATAATGTAAATATGGGGCCTGTGGTGTTCCTTTCACAGGCTTAGACAACCTGCAAGTAAACCGGTGCACATGGCTTTCTCCTTGATCAAATTGTAAACAGTGCTACCAAACGCAATGTACCAGATGCAGAGAAATGTACTATTCACTGTATGTTCTACTGAGTAGTTCCTCTTGACAGTAAGCTGTTACACATGGCTTGTTTTCTTGAAGCTGATGCGTTGAGTAACTGTGAGAGGCAGTTTTCATCTTTGCTTTCTCCATCCGCTTTTCTCTTTGTACTGTTAGTGTGTGGGTGGAGTGGACAAGGTTGCTTCAGGAAAAAAGTGTGATTTTCAATGAATGCTCATAGAGGACAGTGGTGACGAAGGTACAGAGAGAAGAACTGTGAAGAACGCTAACAGTCAGGATTATTCTCTGCCACTGCAATCAACAGGTAAACTGGCATCCTATTATTTTTGCCACATATAACCAAACAGCACACTTGTTTTATGTTATATATACTTTACAGGTAGATTAAAGTTGATTTGAATAGTCATGTCCTATTTAGACTAGGAGGTTAGATTTGACCAAGTCATTCTGCCGTGCTATTTGGAGTTAATACAATAGGTTATAAACACATGTATGTTATAGGCTTGAACGCTATCAAAATATATATTTAAAATGAGCCTGAGGCTGCAAAGTTGAATTCTGCATTTAACATTTTGGTTACACTGTTGGAAAAATATAATAGTGAAGTCCTTGTACAGACATATTTGGCATGGAACATGACCATTCGATGGAAAGTGACGGAAACTTCAGAAACCTTCAAAGCAGTATAAAGATGATTCCGATTACTTCCAGACCTATCTTATGATGGCTATTTCATTTCAACACCGTTTAAAAGTAAGATTTGGCAAGTTACACACATTAGAATATAAATAAATGCTACTCTTAACCTAATACTAAAGATGTGCAGACCCTAGAGTTATTTCTTGCCAAATAACTAACCAGTGTAATTGGATTGGGTGAATAACCTTATTGCTTTTCCTTTGAATTGTGAATGAGTTATTTCTGCTCAAATAAAGGAGATATTACGTTTTTCTATTTTCCCCATTGCATAAAGCCTATTGAAGATGCCTCTGGGGAAGGAATTCAGGAAGAAAGCAGAGGACATCACAGCAGTGTATGATCTGAGAGAGAAGCTAGGAGAGTGAGTGTCTGTTATATTTTTGCCACATAGGATTAGATCTACATGCCGTTTCCACACAGATATAAGGCTCTTTACTTGGTGTGAGAGCCATACAATTCTGTGAGAGCCATTACCTTGATGCCTTGATGCTTACTGAAATCCTGGCACATTCTTCCCATTATGAAGTATTACAATTCTCTAGCAGAGGCCCCCGGAGTTGTCAGAGGGGGAAGCCATCCCAATTCATCGGGTGACTGAATAATTATCATCCCAAAATAAAGCAATGAGAACGAAAGCCTGTATGAATGGTTACTAATATGACGTGGGTGTGTTTCAGGGGATCATTCTCTGAGGTGCGCGTGGCTCAGCACCGCCGCACCCTGAAACTTGTAGCAGTCAAGTGTATCCGCAAGAGGGCGTTAAAGGGCAAAGAAGCCATGTTGGAGAATGAGATAGCAGTGCTACGCAGGTTAGTGTCACATCTGCACTTTTAGCTAATCCAAAATAGACATGAAATCAATGGTTCAGAGTGTATCCATTGTTTCCCCTTCAGAATCAACCATCCCAACATTGTGGCATTGGAGGAGACCTTCGAGACATCTACAAAGCTTTATCTGGTTATGACTCTGTGGGTGGTGGGATTTTAATTTAGATATCCTGAAATGATCTAATCCAAGATGAATTGTTGATTATTTTGTTGCTTATATTTTACAATGCAATTGATGGCTTGTTACCACAGTGTTACAGGAGGTGAGTTGCTGGACCGTATTCTGGAGAAGGGGAGTTACACTGAGAGGGATGCCAGCCGTGTCATACAACAGCTTCTGGAGGCAGTCCAATACCTCCACCAGCTGGGCATCGTGCACAGGGACCTGAAGGTACAACTGTCCACTAGCTGTTAGAAAAACACTTAACCTCACTATAAACAGCATCGTAGGATTACTGTTATATGTCCCCCAGGTATATCAACATAAAAGAGAATAGAATGTATCTGAGAGTTCACAGGTAGATGGTCAATGTGCTGAATGATCAACACTCTCATGTGATTTTCTTATTGTTTGGTACAAGTGTTCAAGTGATTGATAGATGCAGCTTAATTGTCAATTATTTTAGACCTTCTATTATTATCATTCCAGCCTGAGAACCTACTGTATCAGACTCCGTCGGAAGATTCCAAGATTGTCATCAGTGACTTTGGCCTGTCCAAGATGGAGGAGCAGGGGATGCTCACCACAGCATGTGGAACCCCTGCGTATGTGGGTGAGGATCCCCAAATACATAGATCACTTCTGAACCCTCATCATGTAGAATTAAAGCAGTTTGAGCCTCATACATGAACCTTCTCTTTCATTTTATGTGCAGCACCAGAGCTTCTGCAGCAGAAATCATATGGCAAAGAAGTGGATCTGTGGGCTCTGGGGGTGATCACCTATATACTGTGAGTGTATGGTAATGGTTCATTCCTCACAGTTGACTTAATACAGGCAAGTGAAAAGTTATGTTGTGCTAAAAGGATTTCTTTTTGACGTTCCAGACTCTGTGGCTACCCTCCGTTTTATGACGAGAGTGAGTCACATATGTACAGGCAGATCATGAAGGCTGAATATGAGTTTGACTCCCCGTATTGGGATGAAATCTCTAATTCAGGTAAAGTATGACCTTGGTCTATGAGAGATCCTTTTAGCTAGCCTGTATTAGTTCATCACATCACATCTCACACCTATTTGTCACGCAACGTTATCACTGTCTCGGAAATAAAGTCTTGTTTTTCTTTCTTTCAACGTGCTTTTAATTTAACTTTCTTTTGTCTTGAAATTGTATGTCCTCCTGAATGCTGCTTCTCTCTCCACATTTTTCCGTTCAGCAAAAGATTTCATTCCGCACATGTTGCAGAAAGAACCAGAGGAGAGGTACAATTGTGAGCAGGCCTTGAAGCATCTTTGGTGAGTTTAAAAAAAGATTAGTAGCTTTGTGTGTATTCTTTTCTATAACATGTTTAGTAAACATTCTCAGTACTATCAGTGTGCATGTATTTGGTCAGTTGAAGTAAAGAATGAGATGTTCTATACAACACAATGAATGGGTACTTTGATATTTAGGGATATTTTCAAGTTTTTCTATACTTCTATAGCCTATCGTAATGTCCATGGCAGTTGAGTTTTAAACATAGATCACTTTAATCCAAACATACAATAGATTCTTTCTGCTCAAAATATAATAATTTTCTTGATCTATATTGATTGCATATCACTTTATGTTCCCTCTAGAATTTCGATGAAAAGCCTCCGTAGGTCTGTCACTATATCACATGTAGTATACGGTACACATAGCATCCCACTGGGTACAGATGTCAGTTCAATGTCTAGTTTTGATTTACATTTGGTTGAGGTGTGGTTGTCAGCTAACGTGAAATCAACAAAACATCACCATGTCATTGGATTTAGGTTCAAAGTTGGTTACTTTTTTAAATCCAATCAGTTTTCCATGCTGATTCAATGTCATAACACAGAATTTTGGTTGTTGAAATGATGTGGAAACAACTTTGATTCAACCAGTTTTTGCATAGCGGGCTAATGACTCCAAAGTTATGTGAGGTATTGATGGCTTGTTGATTGGTGCTGTGTGTGTTGTTGAATCAGGATATCAGGAGGAGCCGCTCTGGAGAAGAACATTCATGGATCAGTCAGTAAGCAGATCCAGAAGAACTTTGCTAAGAGCCAGTGGAAGGTAAGATTAGTCCTGCCTGGGCACTGTTTAAAATGTCCAAATCATCTTCCACAATACAATATCTCCCATAAAACTAGAATCTAGATATATGCCCAGTTACATTGACTATGTAAATCAATTATTCTGTGTGCAGGAATGCACTACACTCTTAGAAACAAGGGTGCAGTTAGGGTACAATATTGTTCCCTAGGGAACAAAAATATCAAAATACACAATGTGCCTTCAGAGGTACACATAATGATCTCACATGGTACCTCTTAGTACATTTTAGGGTACATATGTGGATAAAGAGCCTGGTGGTACATTTTTGTACCCAATATTCTGAATATAAATCTACACTAATTATCTCTCGTTCTCCAAAAAAGGGGTACGATGTGAAGATACATTTCTGTTTCCCAGGATACCAACAGATTTGTCAATGGGTTGGTACCCTAAAAGGCCACATTTGTACCATAATCATTATCATATTTGCCAGCATAGTCTACTGCAGGTAGATAATTTTTGAATAGTTTGTAATATCTTTGTTTTTGCGTATACATTCATTGATTGATTAATCTTATGCTACATAAAGATAAATAACATACATTTTTCAAAACCAATCCAATCAGTTAGTTAGATTTTTTTGCACCTGTTATTGAAATGTTTGTTCCAGTTTAAATGGCGTAATGTTTTTGATTTGATTTCACCTTCATTTAACAAGTTCTCATTTACAACTGCGACCTGGCCAAGATAAAGCAAAGCAGTGTGACAAAATCAACAACACAGGGTTACACATGGGATAAACAAACGTACAGTCAATAATACAAGAGAAAAATGTTCCTAACTCTGGCAGTCATAAAGAATGCATGTTGCAGGTGAATAAAAATTCCAGCTGTTGGATATCCAAAATCTGTCTGGATTCTAATAGGAATTATATATCACTTTGCAAGCCAGCATAATGTGACTTGTAGGTACGATTGCAAAATTCTGGTAACGTTCCCAAATTTCGCAGGTTTTCCAGAAATCACAGTTGGAAAATTCATGGAAAACAGATGGAATAAGCAAGAAATTATTCAACCAGGATTTGTAGTTAGCAGAATATTGCAACCCTACTTGCAGGCCTGGTGTGGCCTGTAAACCATGAGTTTTCTAATGAGATATGTAATGTATTGTCATAAAGATATTAATTTTAATGATAACATACACCTAAGAACTCACTTGGTGAAAGCCACGGGACTGAAAATGAACAAATTCAACAACCATTTCACTAACAAATACAGTCATGGGTGGTAACGCTACAATTTCCTCAACAAAGCAAGCCACACTGGGAAATTATATTGGATACGTGGCTCTGCCTGTTCTTTCAGTTAGTTCTTTTTGAGTGGAAGTGTTGTACCAGTTTAAGTAGTCTATGGTAGAGGTACGTTTTTGTCAATCACTAGGAACATATGACTATGTCACTGTGGTACACTGTGGAATAATGGCAAAATGTACCTTTTCTAAAAGCACACTTTTGTACCTGTGGACTATATGTTTTCAGAGGGCGTTCAATGCCACAATGGTGGTGCGGCACCTCAGTAAGAAGAATCTAGTAGTAGAGGAGGAGTCTAAGGATAAGGCAGAGACCAAGGCTACACTGTAAGGTGAGGGATGAAATAATAATGGCACCGGAGAAGAAGGCCAACGTTTTACATGTCCCCAACCGATTGTGTTTTTTGGTTGGTTTATTTGCGTTTTTTGTAACTTATGTTTTTACTTATTTTGTACATAATTTTGCCGCTACCGCCTCTTATGACCGAATATAACTTCTGGTAATCAGGACTGCGATTACTCACCATGGACTGGCAGAATCCTTTTTTTCCTTTAAAGAGTCTGATGTGCCTGATGAGAACGATATATTGCTTTCTCGGGAACAGGCCAGGATCCCTGTGATTTGCGTGAAGAGGAGGTGGAGAAAAAGGGGCCAGAGGTCGAGATGCCTTCTGATAATTCGTAGGCGATCGAATAAACCTCCACTTCCTTCCATTCTGCTAGCAAAACCTGCAATCTTTGGAGAATAAAATAGATGACCTACGCGCAAGATTAAACTACCAACGGGACATTAAAAACTGTAATATCTTATGCTTCACGGAGTCGTGGCTGAACAACGACACTATCAACACGCAGCTGGCTGGTTATACAATGTACCGGCAGGTCAGAACAGCAGTGTCTGGTAAGATAAGGGGCGGTGGACTATGTATTTTTGTATAACAGTTGGTTCACGATATCAAAGGAAGTCTCGAGCTATTGCTCGCTTGAGGTAGAGTATCTCATGATAAGCTGTAGACCACACTATCTACCTAGACAGTTTTCATCAGTATTTTTCGTAGCTGTTTACATACCACCACAGTCAGAGTCTGGCACTAAGACAACATTGAATGAGCTGTTTTCCGCCATAAGCAAACAAGAAAATGCTCACCCAGAGGCAGCGCTCCTAGTAGCCGGGGACTTTAATGCAGGGAAACTTAAATCCGTTTTACCAAATTTTTATCAGCATGTTAAATGTGCAACCAGAGGGAGAAAAAAACTCTGGACCACCTTTACTCCACACACAGAGACACATACAAAGCTCTCCCTCGCCCTTCATTTGGCAAATCTGACCATAATTCTATCCTCCTGATTCCTGCTTACAAGCAAACATTAATGCAGGAAGCACCAGTAACTAGATCAATAATGCTGTAGATGCTGCTACAGGACTGTTTTGCTAGCACAGACTGGAATATGTTCAGGGATTGATCCGATGGCATTGAGGAGTACACCACATCAGTAATTGGCTTAATCAATAAGCGCATCGATGACGTCGTCCCCACAGTGACTGTACGTACATACCCCAACTAGAAGCCATGGATTACAGGCAACATCCGCACTGAGCTAAAGGCTAGAGCTGCCGCTTTCAAGGAGCGGGACTCTAACCCGGAAGCTTATAAGAACTCCCGCTATGCCCTCCGACGAACCATCAAACAGGTAAAGCGTCAATACAGGACTAAGATTGAGTCGTACTACACAGGCTCTGATGCTCGTTGAATGTGGCAGGGCTTGCAAACCATTACAGACTACAAAGGGAAGCACAGCCGAGAGCTGCCCAGTGACACGAGCCTACCAGACAAGCTAAACTACTTCTATGCTCGCTTTGAGGCAAATGGCACTAAAACATGCATGAGAGCACCAGCTGTTCCCGGAAGACTGTGTGATCACGCTTTCCGGAGCTTAAACAGGTCAACATTCACAAGGCCACAGGGCCAGATGGATTACCAGGACGTGTACTGCGAGCATGCGCTGACCAACTGGCAAGTGTCTTCACTAATATTTTCACCCTCTCCCTGTCCGAGTCTGTAATGCCAACATGTTTTAAGCAGACCACCATAATGTCTGGCCCCAGAACACAAAGGAAATCTGCCTAAATGACTAACCCACAGCACACTAGTTTGTAGCCATGAAGTGTTTGAAAGGCTGGTCATGGCTCACATCAACACCATTCCAGAAACCCTAGACCCACTCCAATTTGCATACAGCCCCAACAGATCCACAGATGATGCAATCTCTATTGCACTCCACACTGCCCTTTCCCAACTGAACAAAAGGAACACCTATGTGAGAATGCTATTCATTGACTACAGCTCAGCGTTCAACACCAAAGTGCCCTCAAAGCTCATCAATAAGCTAAGGACCCTGGGACTAAACACCTCCCTCTGCAATTGGATGCTGGACTTCCTGATGGGCCGCCCCCAGGTGGTAAGGGTAGGTAACAACACATCTGCCACGCTGATACCCAACACAGGGGCCCCTCAGGGGTGTGTGCTCGGTTCCCTCCTGTACTCCCTGTTCACTCATGACTGCACAGCCAGGCATTACTCCAACACCATCATTACATTTGCCGATGACACAATAGTGGTACAGTAGGCCTGATCACCAACAATGATGAGAAAGTCTATAGGGAGGAGGTCAGAGACCTGGCCGTGTGGTGCCAGGACAACAACCTCTCCCTCAACGTGATCAAGACAAAGGAGATTATTGTGGACTACAGGAAAAAGTGGACTGAGCCGCCTCCATTCTCATCGACGAGGCTGCAGTGGAGCAGGTTGAGAGTTTCAAGTTCCTTGGTGTCCACATCACCAACAAACTAACATGGTCCAAGCACACCAAGACAGTCGTGAAGAGGGCACGACAAAACCTATTCCCCCTCAGGAGACTGAACAGATTTGGCATGGGTCTTCAGATCCTCAAAAGGTTCTACAGCTGCACCATCGCGAGCATCCTGACTGGTTGCATCGCTGCCTGTTATGACAACTGCTCGGCCTCCGACCGCAAGGCACTACAGAGGGTAGTGCGAACGGCCAAGTACATCACTGGGGCCAAGCTCCCTGCCATCCAGGACCTCTATACCAGGCGGTGTCAGAGGAAGACCCTAAAAATTGTCAAAGACTCCAGCCACCCTAGTCATAGAATGTTCTCTCTGCTACTGCACGGCAAGCGGTACCGGAGCACCAAGTCTAGGTCCAGGAGGCTTCTAAACAGCTTCTACCCCCAAGCCATAAGACTCCTGAACACCTAATCAAATGGCTACCCAGAGTATTTGCATTGCCCCCCCTCACCCTCTTTTACACTGTTGTTACTTTCTGTTGTTATCATCTATGCATAGTAACTTTAATAACTCTACCCACATGTGCATATTACCTCAATTAACAATTGCCCTCGCATATTGACTCTGTACCTGTCACACCCTGACCATAGTTTGCTTTGTATGTTTCTATGTTTTGTTTGGTCAGGGTGTGTTCTGAGTGGGCATTCTATGTTGTGTGTCTAGTTTGTCTGTTTCTGTGTTTGGCCTGATATGGTTCTCAATCAGAGGCAGGTGTTAGTCATTGTCTCTGATTGGGAACCATATTTAGGTAGGCTGTTTGGTGTTGGGTTTTGTGGGTGGTTGTTCCTGTCTCTGTGTTTGCACCAGATAGGGCTGTTTAGGTTTTCTCACGGTTATTGTTTTGTTTAGTCTGTTCATGTATAGTTTTCTTTATTAAAGAACCATGAATAGAAACCACGCTGCATTTTGGTCCGCCTCTCCTTCACCACAAGAAAACCGTTACAGTACCTGTACCCCCCTATATATACTGTAGTCTCACTATTGTTATTTTACTGCTGCTCTTTAATTACTTGTTTAATTACTTATTTCAACTGCATTGTTGGTTAAGGGCTTATAAGTAAGCATTTCACTGTAAGGTTTGCACCTGTTGTATTCGGCACATGTGACTAATTTGATTGGCATAAATAGCTCAGTATCACAATCCCGCAGCTAACAGACATTGGTCACAGTAGCTACAGTAACCTGTGTTTCTTTTCTCTTGGTTTAGGTTGTGACCTTTAATCCATGGGTAGAAGAGAATTTGCCCAGAAGAATCCTGTGACAGACCAGTCAGAGTGGTCATTTCGGCTCTCAAGCGTCTCTATATGTGATAAAAAGCAAATACAGTGTGAAACTTTCTTTCTGCCAGCAGAGAGCACTCTTAATCAAGCTTAAGTTCTATTTTTTGTTGTCTGTCATCTAAACATTGCTCAAACTCTGGTTGGGCCCCATACACTTCAGCAATAAGACTCATTTGACTCATCAAGTGTAATTTTGTTGATAAATCCATATAGGCTTAGTATCTGTTGACCATGCATGGATGTAAACATGTTTTCTTGAATGTTATTAAGTCTCTATAGACCCTTGTATTCTTCAACAATAAAAATGTTAGAAAACACGATTTTTTTACTCCTAGTTTGATCTATGATCATCCTCTTGTTGAGTTTGACACAGTCATTGGCATTCTTGATTGTCTTGGGAAGAATAAGACCAAATGAAATTGACTAAATCTGCAGCATTGAAAATGACGAACTCCAAATTAAAGGTTCAATGCAGCTGTTTTTTTTATCTCAATAGCAAATAATTTCCGATTAACAATTAAGTACCTTACTGTGATTGTTTCAATTAAAATGGTCAAAAATAAACAAAAATAGCTTCTTAGCAAAGAGCAATTTCTCAAGCAGGAATTTTGCTAGGACTGTCTGGGAGTGGTCTAAGTGGGGAGGGGAAAACTGAAAACTAGCTATTATTGGCAGAGAAGTTTGGAATTCTCGCTCTTATTGGTCTATTAACAAATTTACCACCTGGTGATGTCACCAGGCAGGCCAAAACTCCATCCCACTGAAATTTCAGGCGGTCTTTTCAAACAGCTCTTACATTAAAAGGGAATTATCATACTTTTCACAATTTCACAGTATTATTCCAACCTCATAGTGTGGAAATGTATATAAAATATGTTTTTTTGACTGCACTGGGCCTTTAAAGCAACAATGTGGGATAGAGGCAGAATACATATTGCCTTTGACAGGAGAAACAAACCATGCTTACCCTAAACTAATGAGACAGCTCCTAGAAAGCACTCCGCTGTATGTGTGTGAGAGAGAGGCAGCCATATTTGTCCTAGTGACCTAAGAACCCATAATATCTTACATTTGGGTCAGAATGCATCAGAGTGCTCTTGAACATGGAGCAGTTCTCTTTTCATTAGAACAATGCCTGGAAAGAGTTTTAAAGGGGAATTTCACCCTGGCTCTGCCACAGAATATAGTCATTACTATACTAACAACATTACGTTTTTATCATAAACGTCACAATTATCCAAACCACAAGCTAAAACTAGCACATTTTCATTTCACTGCTAGAATGGTGAAGTTGCAAATACCTGTGTATTCGTCTGCTCATAGCGAACCACAAAGTCCGGCATTCAAAGCGAATGCTTTGACGTTGTTTACTTCGAACAACCAGCACACAGAAATCCCAGAACTTTTCTAGGCAAGATTGTTTTGAAAACATTAGTTTTTCAGTGTTTGTCATCATGCTCATGTTGTGTTCTGTGCCTGGCTGTGCTAATTACAAACAAGTGTGAAAATCTTTCACCATTTTACCTACCAGAAATTCCCCCCGATTCTGTCAGTGGCTTGCGACTATCAAGAATGATGCGGTGACCAAAGATAATCTGAGGGAATTTCAGGCTGAACTAATTGGGAATGCATTTCGATGACAGCTGAGAAGTGATGTGATACCATCTATTTTTTACCCTTCACAACAAAACAGAAGCTTCTCAATTAGAGGTAACCTAACGTTAGCTAGCCTCTTAGACTGATCCAATGAACCATTGCATATATGTTCAAAATGTTGTGTCAAGACTGCCCAAAAGTGCATAATTGGTTTATTAATACATGATTGTGTATTCTCCTCCAACAATAGCAGGGTATTCTTTCACTGTAATAGCTACTGTTAATTGGACAGTACAGTTAGATTAACAAGAATTTAAGCTTTCTGCCCATATCAGATATGTCTATGTCCTGGGAAATGTTCATGTTACTTACAACCTCTTGCTAATGACATATATATATATACATAGTAGGTGTTCTAAAAGTAAAAGCAATGAGTGTTCTAGTAGGTGGTTTTTCTTTATTTGTACTATTTTCTAGATTGTAGAATAATAGTGAGACATCAAAACTATGAAATAACACATTTGGAATCATGTAGTAACTAAAAATATTTTATATTTGAGATTCTTCTAATAGCCACCCTTTGCCTTGATGACAGCTTTGCACACGCTTGGCTTTCTCTCAACCCGCTTCACCTGGAATGCTTTTCCAACAGTCTTGAAGGAGTTCCCACATATGCTGAGCAGTTGTTGGCTGCTTTTCCTTCACTCTGCGGTCCGACTCATTCCAAACCATCTCAATTTGGTTGAGGTCAGGGGATTATGGAGGCCAGGTCATCTGATGCAGCACTCTATCACTCCCCTTATTGGTAAAATAGCCCTTACAGAGCCTGGAGGTGTGTTGGGTCATTGTCCTGTTGAAAAACAAATGATAGTCCCACTAAGCCCAAACCAGATGGGATGGCGTATTGCAGCAGAATGCTGTGGTAGCCATGTTGGTTAAGCGTGCCTTGAATTCTAAATAAATCACAGATAGTGTCACCAGCAATGCACCCCCACACCATAACACCTCCTCCTCTATGCTTTACAGTGGGAAATACACATGCGGAGATCATCCGTTCACCCGCGTCTCACAAAGACGGCGGTTGGTACCAAAAATCTCCAATTTGGACTCCAGACCAAAGGACAGATTTCCACCGGTCTAATGGCCATTGCTCGTGTTTCTTGGTCCACGAAAGTCTCTTCTTATTATTGGTGTCCTTTAGTAGTGGTTTCTTTTCAGCAATTCTGACCATGAAGTCCTGATTCACACAGTCTCCTCTGAACAGTTGATGTTGAGTTGTGTCTGTGACTTGAACTCTGTGAAGCATTTATTTGGGCTGCAATTTCTGAGGCTGGTAACTCTGGATCTTCCATTCCTGTGGCAGTCCTCATGAGAGCCAGTTTCCTCATAGCGCTTGATGGTTTTTGCAAGTGCACTTGAAGAAACTTCCAAAGTTCTTGAAATGTTCCGTATTGACTAACCTTCCCCAGCTAGCACAATGGATCTAGGCCTATTCCGGCTCGAGAGTCGGGGAACTCGGCTAAGAGTTAGACTCGGCCGACATCATGTGGCACGAGTCTGGGCCACCTTTGGCAGTATTACTTATTGCTAGGATGCGGGGATTGAGCTCGGGCCGATTCCGGCGAGAGTTATCTGGCCCAAATGTATATATTACTTTGGGCTCGGGACGATTCTGGTGAGAGTTATCTGGCCCAAATGTATTACTTTGGGTTCGGGCCGATTGGGGCTACTCTCTGACAGATGATAACACGCTTTATATAATTAACATTTCATTATTTATTTTTCCATATTTTCTCATTGTTTCTGTGATCAAAAAATATAATTAACATTTATATGAAATTCTTTAGGAGTCCTGTGTAGTATTTTAGTATTTTGATACTTTGTGCAAGGCAGTTGATAAGCATTAAAAACTTTGCGGCTGGAACTTCCCAAGTGGCACAGCGGTCTAAGACACTGAGTCGCAGTGTAAACTGCGTTTCTACAGATGCTGGTTCGAGACCCATGCCGGCCGTGAGTGGGAGACCCATGAGGCAACGCACAATTGGCCCAGCGTCGTCAGAGTTAGGGGAGGGTTTGGCTGGTCGAGATGTGCAGTACCAGTACATTTTCTGCAAGAGGACCGAACAGTTGGTGGTTAAGAAGCCCTACGGCACTTTCGGGCAGTCTTATCCAGCTGGCCCTTCACTGCAGACAGGACAAGCGCATCGCCATAAGCACAAAGAGTCTCAGCTTCCCCAGCCCACCATTGCCAGCGTACCGAAGCCGGTTAATGGCTGCGTTTACACAGGCAGCGCAATTCTGATATGTTTTTCACTAATTGGTCTTTTGGCCAATCAGATCAGTTCTGAAAAAGATCTGATGTGTTTAAGACCAATTCATGGAAAAAACATATCAGAAATGGGCTGTGAACACAGCCAGTGTGGCTCAGCATAAGACCATGTAGAACAGGGGTCTCCAAACATAGTTCCTGGAGTTCTACCCTCCTGTAAGTTTTCACTTCAGCCCCAGTTGTAACTAACCTGGTTCTGTTTATCAACCAGCTAATTATTAGAATCAGGTGTGCTAGATTAGGGTTGGAGTGAAAACCTACAGGAAGGTAGCTCTCCAGGAACAGGGTTGGAGAGCCCTGATGTAGAACCATCATAAAATAAATATGGATATTTTCTATCAATCTTTGAAATTTGTCTGATCTTATGGATTCACAGAATATATGTATATCAGCTGTACAGGGCTCTGTAGCATCAAACAGACGCTAGACATTCAGATATCCAAAGAAGGTTTGTTTATTTATCAAAATCTGAAATAAAGGAGAGTGTACACTGTTTAATGCTAACTCAAGAGAACTGGGTATTCAACAATGCTATATGGTAAAAGTAACATACCAAAAACAGTGTAGTACAGTTCAGTATGTCCGAGTGTGTCTCAGGTGTAGAGACAAACAAGTGCAGAGAACTGTAGTTGCAGATTGCTACACCAGATAATGTGATTTGCCCAAAGATTTTTGCCGTCATCTTGTCTATTTCAAATCTTCTCTCACTGATTGAGACATGTGGGTGTCCACCCCAAAGTGCTGCATGTCATGATGACAGCGACCCGTCTCGATCAATGAGTGAGAAGACTTGAAACGATGGCGGTGCACATATTGTTGGATTACTTTATGGAGCAAAAAAAGTATTTATTTTAATAACGGAGCATTTTCTAAATTCAAACTGACCCCCTGCAACTGGTAACAGACATTTTATGAGACTCCTGTTTCCCCAAATCAAGGACGAAGACAGCACCGCTGACACAATGTTGTTTCACCAAACAGTACCTATCTTGTAATGCCCAGTAATGTATATCAAAAATCTTTGGTTAAATCACATTATCTGGTGTAACAATCTGTAGCTAAGAGACCTGGTGATCAGCAGGTGATGGGAGAGATCTTCATGATGAAATTGCTATTCACAAAGAAACATACAGTATGTTCAGGGAATACTTGTAAAGCTGCGGGAGGAGTGTTGTCATGACCAAACTGCCATTCAGCAGTCATTTGCTTGAGATCCAGCATAATGTCTAATCCCTCGAGAGGAATACAGTTCTGTTACATTGACCCCCCCCCCCCTCATTTGTTTTGTATACTGCTGCTACTCGCTGTTTATTATCTATGCACAGTCACTTCACCCCTACCTATATGTCCTACCTATATGTACAAATGACCTCAACTAACCTGTACCCCCGCACACTGACTCGGTACTGGCACCCCCTGTATATTGTTATTTTATTGTGTTACTTAAAATTTTTTACTTGAGTTTATTTTGTAAATATTTTCTTAACTCTTCTTGAACTGCACTGTTGGCTAAGAGCTTGTAAGTAAGCATTTCACGGTAAGTTCTACACTTGTTGTATTCGGCGCATGTGACAAATAAAGTTTGATTTGATTTGACAGGCGCAGGCAAAGGAATTCTGTTCCTGTGTCTAAAATCCACTCCAGGAAGACGACCAGGCGCCACACGATATTGTATGTAAGACTAAAAACAAATAAAATAATACTCTATTGTACAGTTTGTACAACAGTTGAACCGTGCCAGCATCACATCAACGTTAGGGTAGACTAGTTGAACATGCATACATGTGCACAGGCACAGAGATTGGATTTACAACCATGTCTAGCCTAATAGAAAGAAATATTGTATAACCCTCAACCTTTGCACAGCCACCAAACCGTACAAATGAGCCTAGGTAGGTAGGCAGACAGTATCTACCTACAGCCATGTCTATCAGACATGCTTAAGCACATATTTTTTATCATAAAACCAGCTTCAGTTTTAGAGATTTACAACAGTAAATATTATTGTTTCTCCTCACTTTCTGCTAGTAAATGTAGCTAATTAGCTTGCTGAATATGTAATACTTGTAATCTGTTGGGAATCCTATCTTGCATCATATAATTTTGTGAGAACGAAATGAATCCAATGTCATAATCATAACCAATGTCAACCCTCGCCAATTATGTTACATAGCTAGCTTATTATTTACAGTTGCTGATGTTTGTTAACAGCTTACAAATGCGAGGCGTGGCACATAACAAGTTATTAGGCGCCAGACGAACTAGCTAGCCAACTCCAGGCTAGTCAGCTCCAGTCATGTGCTATCGTTTGCTGGTAATCCTAGGTGGCTGGTTGTAGCGTTGTAGCTCGCTGTTAAGTAGTTAGCCATATCGACATATTTTACAATCGAGATACAAAAGATCTCAGATTGTAAAACCTCTTCTATTTTTTTTGTCATAGATATGGCTACCGGTTGTTGTTTAACTAACTATCTACCTAGCTAGCTACATTGCTAGCTAAATTAAATGAATTAAAATCTTTTTTTACATCCCACTGTAACACAGTATTACACTATATACAAAAGTATGTGGACACCCTTTCAAATATTTCGGCCACAACTGTTGTTGACAGGTGTATAAAATTGAGCACACAGCCATGCAATCTCCATAGACAAACATCGACAGTAGAATGGCCTTACTAAAGAGCTCAGAGACTTTCACGTGGCACCGTCATAGGATGCCACCTTTCCAAAAAGTCAGTTCATCACATTTCTGCCCTGTTAGAGCTGCCCCGGTCAACTGTAAGTGCTGTTATTGTGAAGTGGAAACATCTATGAGGAAGAATGGCTCAGCCACAACCTGGTAGGACACAGAAGCTCACAGAACAGGAGCGCCAAGTGGTGAAGCGTGTATCGTGCAAAAATCGCTTGCAACACAAACTGCCTCTAGAAGCAGCATCAGCACAATAACTGTTTGTTGGGAGCTTCATCAATGGGTTTCCATGGCCGAGCAGCCACAAACAAGCCTTTTGATCAACATGCGCAATGCCAAGAGTTGGCTGGAGTGGTGTAAAGCTTGCCGCCAGTTTGGGGAAGGCCCTTTCTTGTTACAACATGACAATGCCCCAGTGCACAAAGCGAGGTCTATACAAAAGTGGTTTGTCGAGATCTGTGTAGAAGAACTTGACTGGCCTGCACAGAGCCCTGACCTCAACCCCATCGAAAACATTTGAGATAAATTGGAACGCCAACTGCGAGCCAGGCCTAATCACCCAACATCAGTGCCGACCTCACTAATGCTCTTGTGGCTGAATGGAAGCAAGTCCCCGCAGCAATGTTCCAACATCTAGTGTAAAGCCTTCCCAGAAGAGTGGAGGCTGTTATAGCAGCGAAGGAGGACCAAATCCATATTAATGCCCATGATTTTGGAATGAGATGTGATGAGCAGGTGTCTAAATACTTATGGTCATATAGTGTATGTTATCCAGCAATACACGATATGGGTTTCAGTAGATCATTTAAGTTAGCTAACTAGCCTGGTAGCATCCAGGAAAAATAAGTCAGCTAGGCACCGTATTTGTCATCTGCCCTCTTGATGCTGGCATCGGCTGTAGCTGAGCTTCTAATGTTAGCTGAATCCAACTCTTTGTTCGAATTCTCTTCTCTCTATTCCGGTTGAAATATGTATGGTTGAATGTCTCCATGTAGCTAATAGATGCTCCATCGTCGAATTCGTGCTGATGAGAGAAATCACTTGAAGCCATTGTATCTGGTCAGTTCTTTCAGTTTTGCCCAAAGGATTGTTAGTGTCTGCCTCCTTTTCAAAAGAACGTCTAATGGCTCTATCGAACAAGGACAACCATATCTACACCCACAAAAGCGTATAGAGTGATCAGTATATCATTGAGCCTTCGCAAAATACCACTAAGCAGGGCTATATCAATACCCCCCTTCCCCCCCACCCCCATCAATACACCGGAAGACGTCATAGGGTGTGTCATTCAACAGGCGAAGCCCTGACCTGCCTTCCTCCTGGGCAATTATGTGTGAAACACAGCTCACTGTCCTAGAAATGCCTCAGATATGATGACAACAAGCCCAGATTCCCCTAGGGTGAAATTCCACTTTAAAGGGACAAATATAAGGCTGTGTAAAGCTCACTCCTCTCTGGTCTGTCTGGTGTTGCCCATATAAAACATCAATGGGTATAAAGCAATAAAGCAGCTCTTGCCTTTCCATCACCCTATGAAATCCTGGTTAGGAGCACTCATGTGGAAGCTATTTAGTGTGCACCAAAGCAATTATATATTAAACTATTTTAAATGGGCTGTAAAGGGCACTTTACTGTGTTGTCAAGATGTTCCAAGGCAGAGAAATTGAGGTAGAACCCTGATTGGGTACCACTGAAGTCTCGCTGACCAATAACAGAGTAACTGTCGGAAAGATTATTTTAAATGTGCACACACTTCTGTATGAGAGCCATGGCTAATGCAGTGAATAAATAACTCATGGAGGAGGTTTTTAATCAACTGACATGGGAATGATGGAGATCTGGGATGGCAGGTCCTTGGGAACACAGGGTGACCTGGATTATAGTGCTGCTAACAAGGGAGAAGCCAGACGGGTAGCACCTCAACACATTATCGAGCCTGCATGGAATAGGTGTGAGGTCATGCCTGTGTGCGTGTGTGTGTGTGCGTGTGCGTGCGTGCGTGCGTGTAGGCTGCACTATTTGAGACCCAACACAAGTCTATGTTCCTACTAACATACTAACACCCATTTGTGTTTTTTAATAGAGAGCATAGTGTTCAAAAGCCTACTGTGTAATCATTTTAAAATATGCAAATGACCCTAATGGTGTCACAGATACCTCGGGATGGAGATGTCCTCTCTGGCACACACACATGGATACATGTTAGCTATTGTAAGTTCCACACTGTTACCAGAACTGTGTTTACAGCTAATGTGGCTCATTTCCATAATGCAATCTGCCTCCCATCTGGTATAACTCATTTTAATTAAGACGGGTAATTCCCTCCCCCAAAATGCAGAGGCCTAATCATTAAAATATCCACGTTTTTGTTTGTTCTTGACGTTTGATGACAATGCCCAATGCGGCTTGGGTCAGGTAAGAGCCCAAACACCTGTCAGACGTCCGTCTCCCGGGCTGGTTCCACCTCCCAGCCTCCTCTCCTCTCCACACTGCTGCAGCCGACAGCCAGGCAGCCTTTTCAGACATGCAGCCCCTCCTCTTTCTCTCCAGCGCTTCACTGCCCACTTCTGTGGCCAGATGTTTGGGACGTTACAGAGACAGCAGAAGCATCCATTATTGCTTTTTACCATGTGAAAACAGTACTCTGTATGTGTGTAATTGTCCCACAAAAAAATCTAGACTGACACCATGTTGTTTTTCTCTCGTCCAGGTGGTCTCCTATGAGTTCTGGTACAGTAACAGTGAGTCGACAGGATCTGTTTCTTTCTCAGCCTACTGGAAGGACAAATTGGTTATTTACAGTAGCTCAGTGTTTTAGAACATGTGTTTGATTTCACATCCAATATGTCTGCTTGCACTCACACGTGTATCTCATTAGGTCGTCTAAACTTGTCTGTGTGTGTTTCTTGCACACACAACCTATTGGATCCTGTTGGAATGCTAGATCCAATTACTGAATTTCATAGACAGATTTTTCCATGAGGAAATATCCAAACTCTCAAAAGAATTTATCAAAACAGACTGATCCTTCAGAAGAACTATTGATTGCCAATAGAAAACGCAAGTTGGTTGTCTTGCTTGGCATTTCACCACTCTTCCCTACCCTTCAGTCAGAGTCCTGCCAAACCTTTCCTCCCTTATCAGTGGCAAACAGAACCCTCTGTTTGGCAAATCCGTGGCAGTTCAAATTGGGGCTAATGTCTTCCTCTTTGTGTGAGAGGCCGATCACATCACATGGATAAAGCGATTATGGAAATCCTGCCGTGGTGTAAAAATCAGCTTTCAGGGACCAGGGAAGGCAGTTGACATTGAGTCAAGAGAGAAGGAAGGGGCTGGGGAGTGTGGAGTATTTTATTGGAAACGCTGGGCTGTTCCATAATGATACAAGTTTTTTTGTAGACAGACAGTCTTCCAGTATTGATATTGATCTGTCACCTTGTCTGGATTTCACGTTCATCAGCAAAAAGATTGTTCTTGATGAACCAGGGTACATAACATTTTGGCCAACATTTTGGCCAGGTTCCCTCAAGTCCCCGGACATTAGACAGAATAAGCCTCTGATAAAGACAGGTGGTTCATCACTGTCTCAGGAACGACGACCATTATTGATAAAGTGTATTAGAATTAAGTTTGATTTAGCTAAACCGGTATTCATGAGCAATCTACATCATTATCTAATATTTCAGACTCAGATTTCAGACAGGCAAGGGTGATGATGAATTCAATTTTATCCCAATTAGTCAGGGTTTTGGGCCATGGCATGGCAGTGGGAGAGATTAGGAATGTAATTTCAGAGAGCAAGCCAGTGTGTCTGGGCATGACACTGGTGTAGTGAGGAGATAAATAGGACTCTGGTGGGTGGTGTGCTGTATGAATGCCCTCTGGACTTATTATAGAGACATTACTCTAAGGTACTGTTCGGGGCGTTTATTTCACTCTCATAAGTGTAATAAGGATTTAAGAGTGAGGTTATAAGCACTTATAAGCAGTTATAAGTTGACCAAGGTGTAACAGTTTGCCTAACTTTGCACTTTGAATGATGTTTTGTTCCCCACACTACAGATGGTACTGTCTGTATGCTCTTTGTGTGTTCCCCAAGGTCACCATTACAAGAGTTCATAGAACAGTAGCTATTTGTGATCACATACGCTATCGTTAAAAAGTTTGGGGTCACTTAAAAATGTCCGTATTTTTGAAAGAAAAGCTATTTTTGGGCCATAAAAATAATATAAAATTGTTTAGAAATACAGTGTAGACATTGTTAATGTTGAAAATTACTATTGTAGCTGGAAACTGCTGATTTTTTATGGAATATCTACATAGGCGTACAGAGGCCCATTATCAGCAACTATCACTCCTGTGTTCCAATGGAATGTTGTGTTAGCTAATCCAAGTTTATCATTTTATCATCCTTTTGCAATTATGTTAGCAAAGCTGAAAACTGTTGTTCTGATTAAAGAAGCAATAAAACTGTCCTTCTTTAGACTAGTTGAGTATCTGGAGCATCAGCATTTGAGGGTTCAATTACAGGCTCAAAATGGCCAGAAACAAAGAACTTTCTTCTGTAACTCATGCGCCTATTCTTGTTTTAAGAAATGAAGGCTATTCCATGCGAGAAAATGCCAGGAAACTGAAGATCTCATACAATGCTGTGTACTACTCCCTTCACAGAACAGCGCAAACTGGCTCTAACCAGAATAGAAAGAAGAGTGGCAGGCCCCAGTGCACAACTGAGCAAGAGGGCAAGTACATTAGAGTGTGAATGAAACTGGTGTTTTGTGGGTACTATTTAATGACACTGCCAGTTGAGGACTTGTGAAACGTCTGTTTCTCAAAGTAGACACTCTAATGTACTTGTCCTCTTGCTCAGTTGTGCACCGGGGCCTCCTACTCCTCTTTCTATTCTGGTTAGGGCCAGTTTGTGCTGTTCTGTGAAGGGAGTAGTACACAGCATTGTACGAGATCTTCAGTTCCTTGGCAATTTCTCACATGGAATAACCTTCATTTCTCAGGATAAGATTAGACTGACAAGTTTCAGAAGAAAGTTCTTTGTTTCTGGCCATTTTGAGCCTGTAATCAAACCCACAAATGCTGATGCTCCAGATACTCAACTAGTCTAAAGAAGGCCAGTTTTATTGCTTCTTTAATAAGAACAACAGTTTTCAGCTGTGCTAACATAATTGCAAAAGGGTTTTCTAATGATCAATTAGCCTTTTAAAATGATACACTTGGATTAGCTAACACAACGTGCCATTTGAACACAGGAGTGATGGTTGCTGATAATGGGCCTCTGTATGCCTATGTAGATATTCCATTAAAAAAACTGCCATTTCCAGCTACAATAGTGATTTACAACATTAACAATGTCTACACTGTATTTCTGATCAATTTGATGTTATTTTAATGGCCCAAAAAAATTGCTTTTCTTTCAATAACAAGGACATTTCTAAGTGACCCCAAACTTTTGAATGGTAGTGTACATTTGGATATTCTTCCCCTAAATCCCTTAGAAAACTCAGAACCAGTGTATCCTGCCTGAGCAACAACACACATCAAGAATCTATAGTCATGCATACTGTACTTACATTTTCCCTATTCAGGCAAATTAAGTGAGTATTAGGGCTTTCAAGAGAACCAGAATGAATTGCATTTTCAAATCAGTGTGTTGATGACAAAAATTAACCACATAAAATATGAGAAGAGAGAAAGAGGGCGCTACTAACTGGAACGTGCAGCCTGCTTGGAATAAATGTGAAACCATGACCTATTCAAATGGATAATTTGCAAAGATCTGTCATGTCTTGATGGAAATGCTAAGCACATTCATTTAAGACCCCTTCATTTTTTCTGTGTGGTTTAAAAAAGAGGCAGAGGAGTGAACAGGGGATTTGCCATAGCCAGGGATTAGATGAGGGGAAGTCTTTGACGGATTCAATTATTACTGAAAGTTTGTGAAGGAAAAGGGGAGGGACATCAAAGAGTGCAGGCGATTAACTCACTGCTAACTCTGAGGCGGGCGCAGGCTAATCTTAAAGGTGACACCATACATCTTGTTGGCTCTTGAATCCCAATCTGGGCATGTGAGGGCTGAGCCTGTTGGTTAATTAGCCTGGATAACTTTAGTCCTGTCCTCTAGGAAGGGAAATCACAGAGGCCAAGCATCAAACACCGACTCACCTCTCCCCTCACTTCCCCCAAGTCAGGAGGTCTGGCTCTGCTGCAGCTTCCATCTGGAGGACGGTTGGCCGGGATTTTACTCAACAACGCAATGCAGTTGGCACAAGCCGCAGTGGGGGAATCTAGGAGAGAGAGAGGCTGTTGATGTGTCACAATCCCCATGTTCTCTGATTAGTTCATCATTCTGGAGGATTTGGTTAAGTTGTTGAGGAATATCGACAGCATTTTTCTATTGCTCCTGTTGATAAAAGGCTTTAGAACTAGCTGTAGGTCACCTGCATTGAGCTGCTAATCATGTCAATATTGCGGAGAATGTGAGATAATGGGCCTTGTGGGTATGTATATGAAGTCAGGGGAGGGGATTAATGATTTATTCTGCTCTGCTCTATGAAAAGAGCCTAATTGATGAATGAGTGTTATCTCAGTACCAATTCTGTGGCTCTGAGGCAGACGTTAACAGAGCATTAAAAGGCTCTGTTATTTATCATTCAGCATTAAAATGCCAAAGAGTTTATCATTGAGCCCCATATTTCCTTGTATTTTGAACAATGCTTCTTGGAGTTTACAGTTTGACAAGTATTGGAGGATCAAGGGCATAAGTGTACTTTGACCGAGGATGTGCTCGGTTTGTTGTTTATTCTGGCATAGAATCTATCAGGGTGGGATCTGGTGAAGGGTGAAAGTAAGGACATAAGGAAAGTGGACATTTCCTTGAGCAATGTGCTGTAATGGTTGGTCCAGTCAGACAAGGAGGTAGAGGACAAAAGGCAGCTAGTCTGGCATATTGACGAGGAAACTAAATATGGCTGCCTTCAATTCATTATTCGTATCTCATTTCACATCTTTACAAATATGATGTCATATATTTATGAATTAAATATGGGCAGAATTGGTGACTTCTAGTCATTTCAATAAATGATTCAAAGACTTTCTTCACTGGTGCCATGCAGTTTTTATGGTAGAATATGTAGGCTACATCATTGGCCAGAAATATAGCTTTGAGTGCCTTTTGAAAATGATATGAGTGATGGCATATGAGTCATGACTGGTTGCCAGTCCATTTTTTAACAAGATAACAATATGGTAATCTCAGTAATCAATGCTCATCAAATGTATATAATTTACTCATAATTATTTTATCATCACTTCCACAATGGGTAAAACCAGCTATGATCACATAGCTGCCTGGTAGTCATTGTTGAATTATTCTGTAATACATGACTGCTGTGTTTTTGTTCACTCTTGTGTGAAATATCACCTCATTGTTGTAGCTATAAGAGGAGTGAAATAACCTTGGCAGTGCACACATAGGTCCACAGTGGCATTGTGTAAATATGAGCACATGCAACTGCTCTAAAACCCTCTTCAGCAAAGCCTTGAAGGACGTTTCACCAGCTTCTGTATCTATAAGAGATGATATCACTTATTGTGTCCTCTCACCTCCCATGTGTTGACACAATGTAGTGATCTGGAGCTGATGATCACTACACAATCAGGATCTGGAGCTGATGATTGGTCATGACCTCCTCTTTATCCCACCTCATACAGACACAACAATGGGGCCTGTGTACCATTCTCCTTGTATACCTTCTCTGAGTCTAGACATAACATGGGCTTTCAGGCTGGGTCAAGTCAATGCTTTGTGTGATAACAAAATATGGGCATATAATCCCTCTGCAACCCATCTTTCCTGCTCATCCCTGGATGTCGCACCAGATCACGTCACACGGTGAACACACACACATTAGAGCGTTGGACTAGTAACTGAAAGGTTGCAAGTTCAAATCCCCGAGCTGACAAGATACAAATCTGTCGTTCTGCCCCTGAACAGGCAGTTAACCCACTGTTCCTAGGCCGTCATTGAAAATAAGAATTTGTTCTTAACTGACTTTTAATTTTTTTAAATATTTTTTTTATCTCCAAACACACATATCTCCTAACTTCTGTCAGTCCTTAGAGAGTGAAAGCAATTAAAGTGTAGGACTATGGGCCCAAGTCTGGATTGGTCCAGATTTCCTAAACTCTCTGGTTAGTGAAATCATTAAGTTAGTGGCTGAGAGCCAGCTGTAGGGATTCTCCTGGACCTTGAGTTGAGCAGCACCTGTATTTGCATTGATACTCAGTTCAAAAGCCCTTCGGTGATGAATTTGCCAATTTGCTCCTTCAAGCTCTTGTTCATTGATTCCACCAACCAGAACTTTGAGAATGATAAGGATTCCCAAAAGAAGCAGAATTCCTTAAAGCACATGCCTGAAAAAAGTGTTCCTTCATCTCAGTCCAACCATAGAACGCTCTCCCTATGGAGACTCTCTCTGCCAATGTTTTGAGGTTGTGCCATTCTGTCTATCTTACAGGTGTATGATCTTCATGTGAGCCAGTTTGATACAGCAGGAAAATACAGGAAATGTCAATTATTATATGGATTATAATTATTGGCAATTGTTGTAGGGGTTGATACATGTTTCGTAACGGAAAATCAAGTCTGAAAGTGGAAATTACAAACTTCATAAGCCAATAAACCTCAAATACAATACAAGTTGAACATTTCCTGCATTGTAGGATAGCTCTCCTGCAACAGGCTGATCAAATTAAGATCCTACACCTGTACTCCTGAGTTCATATTCTGGCAGGGCCTTGCTTTTGCTGTGTTTATACCCCTATATCAGTAAATTATGCAAGAGGTAGTCAACTGGCATGATATTGCACTTCTACACCCAACACCATTTTGTGATATATGGTAGAGTGGTGTATCATAAAGTAAAATGGAAGACATGCTTAGAAGAAATTGTGAAAGTATTCGATCCAATTCTCATCCTTTATCCAAATTGATTGAAGATACTAATGTGTGTTTTAAAAGGCCATTACCTTATTGGATGCAACCTTGTTCATAACAGCAACATGATTCGGCAAAGCTGTTTACACGTCTCTTCTCCACTTGAAGTAAACAAGACACCCAGTCTCATTGCCGTTTTAAGTCTTTTCCCTTGTTTTGTATGTCACTCATACGACTCCATGCTCATTAATCAGACAATGAATAGAGGGGAATGCAGAGGGAAAAAGTGAAACATATTCTGAGTGTATGTGGGTATGTTGCGGGCTGACTGTCAAACAATGTAATTGGAGGCAGAAGGCAACTTTTTAATTTTCCAGAGTGGTTCTAAAGCAGTCGCACGCCTGTGGATTGGGATTAAATTAGGCCCGCAATGACAGAAAGATGCACCCAGAATCCCTGGCTCCATCCATCCTGACAGCTAACTGGGGCTTCAGACTCGCTCCTGGATAAATGGAATGGACACAAGAGCATAGGGCCATTTAGAAAAATGTGCTCCCAGAAAACTAACCCCTGAGAACCCCATGGGTTGCATGGACAAAGTAGCTCTTCTCCACAGAGAATGAATTGAGTTGGATGGATAGATAGAAAATATTCTTACCTATCCAGAGATTATACAGGAGATATAAATGATTTGGCCTCTGTAATTGTGCAGAGCCATTCCTCTGAATTATTCATAAAACACCCAGGTTTATGATATTTGAATGTGACTGCTGTCTGACAGTAAGAGGCTGAAAGTGAGGTCTGAATTCTGCATACAAGACTACTTCAAGACCTCTTTTTTCATTCTACTTCATTTTCAGCACAGTTATTTCCTGCCTTTCATGTTCTTCCACATTTACTTTATTCACAGATTTTTTTTTATTTTTATAAACTGCACCTCTGTTATTTTCTCCCAGTGTCTTTATAAATCAGTGTTTTGGAAAACAGCTTTTGGCTGGGCTTGGCTAAACTGTCATGCCTGCTCTTCCTGGTCAGGACTGTATCTGCAGGGTTTGGGCCTGTCCTGGGGGAATCTATCGCTATAGTAAGAGTAATTACCTTTAATAGTACCTATGTGGAGCTGTGTGTTTTGGACTTTGTAATCCCTGGATATCCAAGGCATATTTCTGTCCATACACTGCCTACTGGGAGAGTGGTACCTTGTCTTTTCCCATCCTACTGTGGACCCCTGGAGATAGCTCTCTCCACATTTAACAATAGTGTCTCACAATGACTTCAATATACCTAAGAAAAGTAATTTTTGTGGATACAACATCTGGATCATATTATGATATCTAAAGGTCAAGAATGTGGCGATGTTCCCCCTCAGTTGATTTCAAGATGAAAACACAATTGACATTTATAAAGTGTGTACACAGACCTGCTAAAACACATCACCATTATAAAAACATCCTTCTTCTGTGAGGCGGCACTTGTGGCCCGTGGCATAAGACAGCAATATCCTCCTCACTCTGCTGGGGTCTCCTTTTAACTGAAGAAGTTACACAGTGGCTTGAAAGACTAGAGAAGAGGTGAAGAGTGTGCTGGAGTCACCCAGCTAGGAGTGTGATTGTGATGGGGTAGCAGCAGCGCTTTAGGTGTATGTTGTGGAGACGGGGGTAGAAGCTGTGCTTGTGTGTGCAGTTATTTTGTGTTTTTTTTGCAGCCACACATTTCTGTTCCCCTTAGTATTGAGAGTGCTCTGCTAATGAGCACCCCCCAGCATGCATTACTTATTTATAAACCCCACACCCCCAGAGGCAGCCTGCCTTTTGCCGTCTGTTTTCCTCTTTCTCTGTAATCCTTCCCTTTTGTCTGGAGGAGCAGCTCTTCCGCTCTCACTCGATTTATCCCTCCTCAGAAGTTGCACCTTCACACACATAAATATTCATGACCGTGTTACTTCCTTTCTCAAAAATATCAGCCAGTGAAAGGGCGAGTCACCATTGATTTGTAGAGGAATGTGCATATATATATAACTGACTGTGCATGCCACGATTTGGAGAAAAAAATATATGAAACTGCCGTATAAACTGTAGATTGTTCTAGGTAATATGCTACGATTGGTCTGTCAATCCGAGATAGTCAATGCAATCAAACATCATCCGTATACAAATCCCTAATAAAGACTGTTAAAGGTTGTTATAACAAAAATAGAAAACGTGTATCAATTCACAACCACTAATATGAATAGCATCCCACCTTGACTGTTTTGATCCATATTCTAGGGGGAATATGGTTGTAATGATCTGTTTTTCAGCTTTGTTTATAATCCTGCTTGATGTTCTACATCTTTGATCTGCTGTCCTAATTAATGAAGTTGAGGATTCTGGTACTATTTTTTCTTAATATTCCACACCTAGATACTGTTTCCATGCATACCTGTACCACAAGTGCCCATCTTTATGTGTCAGGCCCAGATTAATTCATCTGTTTTTGATGAAATGTGAATATGGAAATCCCTGTACATAAAACGGTCTGCAATCCCATTTTTCTCTCTGATCTGTATACCAAATCCTCTGCCCTGCTTTTAATCCAGGAAGGCAGAGAAGAAAACACAATATCCCCCTTTCATGATAAAGAGATGATATCTGAAAGGTGGGATAGATTTGCAATCTTTTAAAAAGATGTGATACATATTCTGTTTTTATTATGAACATGCTCACAGCATCACTGGTCATTTCAAGTGTATACTTCTTAGACTGTGAATTGATCTCCTCGGTTCGTTTTGTAACAGTATTTTGTGTACTGAAGGAGCAAAGTAAGGACACTGAATTCCATATACGTGGTCCACTTTGGATAATCTTTGTGGAATTTTTACTAAAACACTTGCCTTTATTTGAATTCAAACATTGTTCAGAGAAAATAATCATTGAGGATCATACACGAATAAAACATTCAAGAACATACAGCATCATCCACATATTTTAATTAGCAAAACAAAACACCATGCTTGTCATTTCAACATTAAGTTAGAATCCAATCTTTTAAAAACCTCTGACTGAGTAAAAAAAAGTGCAAATATATACAAAACACTTCATTGCAGCCAGCGTTTAAAGGACTCATTACTACAACTCCTTCAAACTAACAAAATAAAATATAAAAAGAAATAACAATAATTTAAAAGGAAACATTTTAAACAAATAATTATACAAAATATATTTATATATTTATATAGAATTAAGGACTAGGCAGAGCAATCATCCATTCGTCAGTCAGTCACAAAGCTACCTTCTCTCCAGACAAAGTTAATAAATTCCATATATCTTTGAAGCAGTAAAGAAATTTGTTACGTTAAATCGATTAAAACATTTGGGATAAACAGACAAAATCAACAAATAAATTATAATTAATTTATCTGAGACAAAAGTTTAACTTTTTTACTAGAACACTGACTGAAATGTAATTATGGATCTAAAACTGACATAGCTTCTACAGTATCTACTTAGAAACATCACAAGTTTGCACTCCCTCTTTTCTTCCTTACATGTTACAGGTGCTTTTTTTATGTTGCTGTTTATACAACATCACAAAACCAGACGTATGGCCACGGCTGAGTTCTACAGCCCAATCACCTGGTCCTTCACTAGTTTACATATGATGTATGTCTAACAGTGTTGATTCAGTCCCTCTCTTTGCCTCAATCTGGGCTCGAACCAGGGACCCTCTGAACACATTGGCAACTGCCTCCCAAGAAATATTGTTCCCTATCGCTCCACAAGAGCCACGTCAAGGTCTCAGAGCGACTGACGTCACCGATTGAAACGCTACTAGCGCACGCCGCTAACTAGCTAGCCATTTCACACCGGTTACATATGGCAGGCAGCCAAACTACTTTGGATATGATTACAGATTTCACCCCAAAAAATGGATACCTTATTGCAGTTACTATTTGAATTGTTTACTTATGTGGGTAGATTGCAACCAGATTCAAACCCTATGAGATGGCGTTAACCAGAGGTACTAAGTCAAAATTCAAGACGTTCTCTTCCAGATTTATGATAAACTTTAATTTTGTAAAGTGGCTCAAGCAGAGCTTTGATATCTGTAATACACCTGCAATGCTGACAGGGCAGCTCTGGCAACCAGGCCGTCATTTCTGACTGAGTCATTTTCACATATGGTGGAAGGTGATATCCCCCCCAGAGCTAGATCCAGATACACTGACCCAAT
This sequence comes from Oncorhynchus kisutch, assembly GCF_002021735.2. NCBI lineage: Eukaryota > Metazoa > Chordata > Actinopteri > Salmoniformes > Salmonidae > Oncorhynchus > Oncorhynchus kisutch. The sequence goes on along the minus strand of NC_034190.2, from coordinate 59,764,819 downwards.
TTCTCTGCCCCAAAATAACACCAGGATGTTGAAACCAATTCTCCTTAATTATCCTCCTGCAGCTCTTAACATGCTAATGAGCTCCAGTTTTATTTGAAAATGTATTTCCCTCTGAGTTCCAAGACCGAATTCTAAATTGATTTGGTGGTTATCTACAATGTGCATCTTCCATGTAGAAAAATGGGTCTCTCTCTCTCTCTCTCACTTGGTGTGGATTTAATGAAATGTGTGCAGGGTTATGAAAATATATAATAATGGCTCTTTTGTTCCTGGGCTGATAAGCAAGCCTAATTAGTCTACAGTAATGAGTTTGTTTCAGATCCATTTCGGTCAGATCTAAACAGAGCATAACCGTGTTAAAGGTCCCTATGAAAAACAACACACAGCCAGTGTCTAGAGGACTAACACCTGTACACTGATAGACCAAAGTATTGGTTTCATTTATTAACAATAAATTGTATTTCATCTTCGAGGAATTAATGGATAAAATAACTGTTAGTTATACTGAAATATTTATATTCAGGAACCAGGATTACCACAAACCTCTGGCTTTAGTAGTACAAATACATATTTCTCTAACATTAGTTATGGGGAACATTGGAATTTGAGGCTTTATCCTATTAAACTAAAAATCTTTTAAAGGTATGTTTTTAGCTGAATTTTTAAACGTGGTGTAATCTATGGTTAACATATATTGTAACATGTGGGTCAAGCCTTACGGCATTATTCAACCCAAAGACAAGAGCGTGATCATCTGACTGTTCTCTGTGCCTCCTTTGGTCAGTCTGCATTCCTCACTGTTGTCACCAAACACTTGATGTGGCGACCAAAGATTTACTTTTCAGTTATGGATGTGAAGGAACTCTGTTATTTACTGAATCTATGATGTATCCTAAATGAACCCGGCCCTGTGCGGGAATTGGCATCAAAAAGACTCCTGCAGCAGTGTTGCAGACTCGGCCTATAGTACAGTACAGAGCACACCAACTGTGTTCAGGTGTACAGTCACTAAAACTGTACAAAACAAGAGTTCACATTCTTGTGTAAAATGTAAATAAATATGAAATAAATAAAGACAAAACAATAAATACTTCATCATTGGATAGGGCCGAACTCAGAACCACATGTAAATGCACTCAAATAATGTTGAGGTATAAGACCACCAGACTGCATTCCCTCCTAGTAGAGAAGTATGGAGAGGGAACATAGGAGTGTGTACAGTAAGCCGCTGTACCACCACTGAAACACACAGAGCTTCTACTGTCTGTCATGGAGGGAGTCAACACAGAGCAATGGCATTTACCAGCTGATCAGAACCTACAAAACAGCCTACTGCTGCTGGCTCTCTGGGACTGTGGGGTAAACAGAATGAAGGATTAAGGTCTCCTGGGTTGGGAATCAGAATTCAACACAGTAACCTCTAGCATGGTAATGGAAACACGGACAGCATAGAGGCATTTTCTCCATTAACTACTGCGAATGACCTACAGAAGTGAACTCACAACCACACAGGTTGTATTTAGACCGCATTCTGTTTCTAGAAGAAAAAAAACAATGAATACTTGTGTCCCCTGTCTGTTGTGCTTGGTGTTGCGTTACACATTTTGATCAAGCTGTCATTTGCAATACGGAAAAAATCTGGAACAGAAAGATTACTACACAGAATGATTATCGCAACATACAGATCCTCTAACATAACTATTGGTTTAGTGTAATCTAATGAAACATGGCTTGCTGTTTTAGAACTAGACTTATTGCTCGTGACGGATCGATTAGATTTAGGATGCTTGATATGGGTAAAAATAGTTGTTTCCCCGACAGCAGTGGCCCTGGGCTCTGGATGGGAATTCCTCAGATCCTGACAGATCAGATTCACAGTGGTGCAGACTGACACGGGGATCTAAGTATAATTAGCTGGACAGTTACAGTAGGGGTGGAACGTCTACGAGGAGAGGGCTTCCTGCAACACAAAGGCAAGCTTTAAAACTCTGGACTCTGAGCTGAGCCTCACCATCAGCAAAGGTCCATTTGGCCCCAAATTTCAAGAACAAAAAAACATAAGAAAAGGAAAAAGGCGCTTTGTCGCTATGGCATTTGACGGGGGGGGATGGCCCAGCCTCAGCCCAGCCCCAACACTCCCCTCAATTTGTCACTTAATTAGGCCTCTGGTGCTTCCAGAATTTGGTCTCTTTTGTCCATACACTACCTCCTTCATCACGCACTGTCATTGAATCTCCCACCCTAACACATCAAAACAGAGCCTCAAAGCTTTCCTTTGGGGCCAATAGGTTATGGTATCTTACAATACTTGTAGTAAAGCCCATACGTTTCTAGATAAAATCCAGTCCACACCTAAATGTTACTTTTCAGCACTTTGTACAATTATTATCCCAGACCAAAAGCTACTCATCCCATGGCACTAGCTTGGCAATTCAGAACAGTTCCCAAAGCAACTTACTGTATGCCTCTATTGGAATGTATCTCATATTATCCACAGTAGTCCTCTTCCATTAGATTAGGCAGTTACTAAAGAGTCTGTCATTGAAAAGGCCAGTGTGGAGAAAAAAATGACTCAGAATGTTTCACTGGCAATGGCAGGTAGAGGTTTGAGGGAGTGAGGATATTGGGCACAGAATCTGGTCAGTAGACATTGGGCTTAATGTGCTGTGCTGTGGTTCGTTGTGTTGATTGTCCAGTGTCTCATGTCTTCATTTTTACTAGCACAAGCTGCGGATGTTCCAACACAGGTCCGTTCCCCAGTTCAACCAACCCCCCCCCCCCCCCCCCCCCCCCCCCCCTCCCGACCCCTGACCCCCTGTTCCATCCTCCGCCCTCAGCTGCTGCCCGACATAAGGTTAATGGCTTGTTCCAGTTTGTGTCGCAACTTGTGTTTGCGGCAGTACCCATCCCTGTCCAGTGCTGTCAAAATCTGAACAGAAGAGTAAGAGAAAGAATTCCTCAACATTAATAAGAACGTTAATTTACATTACATTTAGGTATAAAATAAGTTAACCTGTGCAATATGAGGAATAATAAAGCAGAGTATTGGCCCATGCCTCTTACCTCCTCTTTGTACTTGTTAATGTAGAAGTAGAGCTCACTGAGAGCACTGAGAGTGTTGAACTCGGTGCCATGGAGACGAGACTGCTCCACCAGATAGGCATCCATGTCCTGGTCACTGATGGTAGGCATCTTACTGATATCTCTGTAGTACCTGACACAAGCAAAGAGTCACAAGAGTGCTCAGTGTTTGACTCTTTGAGAGAAAAGTCGATATGACAGCCAATAAAATTGATGGTAACTGAAATTATACCTCTCCACCCAGCTCTTGTAGTTGGGGATGTCTTTAGCGTACAGCAGCTTGTTGGAGGGGGAGTCCTTGCCCAGGCGGTGCTCTGATGTAGAGCACGAGTCCATGAAGGTCTGGGCCACCACAGACAGACAGGCATCCGTAATGCTGCTCTTGTGGATGTCAAACACAAACTGAGGGTTCTTGATCACATTCACCCAGAAACGCAGGGGCAGACTGTCAGAGAGAAAGCAGAGAAAAGGTAGGAGAAAAGGTTTGGGACCATTATAAGGGAATCTTAGAGTTAGAAACATGTATTAAAGTGTCACTCCAGAATGATACAATAGTTGGCAATACAAAATACAGATTTTAAAACCACATTGTGGACAACTCAAATAGAGCTTTGAGACAATAAAATCAGTCATAGTCATGGTACTGTACGATATAATCTTATGAATTTTTATTAATTAAATCAATATTTCAAGTGTCCCATTTTAGTCATTTGTCATAAACACTTGACTAAAAAGACTCAGTTCTATACCTTTATAAAACGAAAGCCAAAAGCAACAGTGGTGAGGGAAAAACTCCCTTTGGTTGAGGAAGAACCGGAAATTGCACATAATTCTTGTCATTACTCCCTCCTTTGAAAAGTTGATTATGGAGTGGGCTTGTAAGTATGCCTGTGCCATTCCTGCGAGGCTAGTAGCAATGCCTCATTAGTGGCCATTTCAAACAGCCAAGAAGACTGAGACAGATTGAGACAGAGGTCCCAAACTCTTTTACCAAATGCACAGATACAGCTTGGGTTCCAGAAGCTTATTTAAGGGGCAGCTATAAGAAACAGGGGCAGACAGAGAGGTGACACTGTGCTCACCAGTTGCTCTTCCAGGTGTGGCGGACGTCCGGGTCAGTGATCTGCCTCCTGTCGGCCTGCTCGTCCAGGAAGTCAAACATATACTTGATGGCCAGAGGGAGGGCACTGCCGCGGTGGGCCGTGCTGAACACCGTCTCAAACAAATCATCTACAAACTTCTGCAGAGTTCCCTGTAGGGTGATCAGACAAGTGGTGTTAATACAGTGTCCAAGAAAGGAACGTGTGCCTGGCAATGATACATTATCATGACACATTATGAGACAATTCACAAAAATACAATGAAAAGAGACCTTGGTTGCCAGTAGGCGGGTGAGATAGATTTCAGACACCATCTTGCTGCCGCGGTCGCCCTCCCGTTGGTCAGCGTGCTCGTGGTTCTTGACCAGGTGCCAGAGCTTGGTGCCAGTCTCCTGGTCAGGGGTGATCATGGGGGCACGGGAGCGCAGGCTATCTGGGCTGCTGGACGTCCTCAGGAGGCTTTCTGGAAACACAACGACACACAGTCAGATACTGTAGGAGGCTGGGTGGGGCCAGGCTTTCAAACAGTACTGTAGGTATGGAAAAACTGAAAGGGTCATTGATAAGTACCATAGCGGCTCAGAGAGCGGGTGAAGGTAAACGAGTTAGCAATATTGTAGGCTGAGACTTGCTTCTGGACCAAGGCTACCAGAGAACCATCGGTCACCTGAAGGAGGAGAGATCTTTAATGTTGTATCATCAAATGAATGACCATCAATATGATAGTATTTGTCTTTGTGTGTGAATAATGTGGATGAGTATTATGTGGATGTGTCCAGCTGGTGTTGCTGTCTGACCTGATAGTGGGCCAAGGTGTTGAGCCTTTTCCAGTCACTCTCAATCTTTGTGGTGACGTCCTCATCTTGAAGGATAATTCTGGTCAGTCTACCTTGTCGCCACTCTGTGAGGACATAAAAAAACAACAGAAAATTGGTTAGATCTGATTAGTTTAATCTGTATCTTTAGTTTCAAAAGGGAATCACTATTAACCAATGTTGCAATTAGTTACAATAAATAATTCACATCCTTCACAATAAATCCTTCATACCCAAGAAGACTCAAGGCTGTAATCGCTGCCAAAGGTACTTCAACAAAGTACTGAGTAAAGGGCCTGAATACTTATGCAATTAAGGTATTTCAGTTTTGTCATTATGGAGTATTATGTGTAGATTTATGAGGACAAAATGTTTTATTTAATCCATTTTAGAATAAGGCTGTAATGTAACAAAATGTGGAAAAAGTCAAGGGGTCTGAATACTTTCCGAAGGTTCTTACCCAGGTCCATGTCGTCAGCCTGGGGCCTCTGGGAGTAGGGGATGCCCTTGTATACAGCGTCCAGCAGCTTGTCCTTCACCTGAGTGACCGTGTCACAGTTCAGCACCTTCACCGGGACCTCCGTGCCTGCCTCTCCCTCCGGAGGGATACACATCAGAGTCTGGGGAGGGAGAAACCATAGGGCCGTCAGTACTAGGGATGACGCACTGTCAAACCTTTGTATAACTTCAGAAAATCATTTTGAAAATAGCGCTCACAAGCCGAAAGTGGTCGCCGAAAATTGCATACTACGTCACATGTGAGCAGATATGTGCACCACGTTATTGCTCTCTCAATCTCTCTCTGCTGTGTCCACTTGGACCCGCCCTGCAACCACATTGGATAATGCTGGGCAGGCCTTTTGCTAGCTGTCACTCAAATGGCGAGGGGCAAGCTCATTGGCTAAAACTCCAATTACCAGGGGGCTGGTGCACGTGGGGTAAAATGGAGCAAAAATGGCGCTGCACAGCTTCCAGAAAACAAACTAGGGATTTTGTGGCTAGTTGAGGTAAAACAGTAATTCTGCTCATTGATTATGCATGTATGAACTACACATTGACACAACCATCCCAAAGGGGGAGGTTTAAAAAAAGACTTACTAGGCGTTAAAGTACCGTTCAATCTCTTTAAAGAAAGAGAGAGGTTTTGACTGCAATCTCCTCAGATGTTTTTTTTTTTTATGAAACACTTTATATGCAATTTTATCAATAGTCCCCCCAGATATATTAACTGCATTGTCGATAATGAAGATTTCATCTGTTTGAAGACAATCACCGAAGAATAAAACCGATCTGGAGGACACATTTATGAGCCATCCTCAGGTCAATATAAAACTGACAGAGGACATTGATTTAACTACAAACAAGGATTTATATGACACAATGTACCATAGTTAAAAGGAGGAGATTGAGGATAGAGAGCAACCACATAACATCTGTTTAACAGTTCTGGCACCCCTTCACAGCTCACTCAGTCACAATATAGAGAAGTCAGGCTCTATTTGGGAAACTGTCATTATAACAAATGAAGATGCATTCAGCCGAATTTGCAACTTGCATTGACAGATTAACTAGCATAGAGGAGTGGTGTCACAACGAGTCCGTCTTCTGAGTTCATATACAAACTCTATGCAGGGATTACCATGTCACTGTATAGTGGACATAAATAATAGATTCCGTATTGTCTACTGGCTAATGTCTTTCTGTAAACTAGTGTGCCATGTTGACGGACGATAAAAAATGATGCTGTAGGCCTGACAGGTTTTCTGTGTTCAACACTGTTTCGCTAGAGGAATCCTGACTATTGGATAAGCATTGATTCTTGTTTTCACACAATCTACTAACTAAAACACCATCAAATTACCTACGTTGCCTTTTGGAATAACCAAGGTGTACTATCCATCCAAAACGGATAGTGACCAGAGAGTAGAGGGGTCCTTCTAATGTATTTATATACTGGGCATGTACACACCATGCTGCCAGTCCATATAAATTCATGAGGAGACCTTTGGTGTGGGCTGGGTGCGTTAATCAGGTGATTAGCACAGTGTGCAGCTGGCACAGGGTACCACAGACATCTGTACCACTGCCACTCACTGATCATTAGCAAAGTCAATTTCCTTCTTGCCATGCACTGGAAATAGTTAACAAGTGGGGCATTTGTGATTAAAAACCAATTATAAAGCAAATTACAGGAATTCTCAAGGAATGGGAGAATCCTCATCATTTGAGGAGGTCCAAGGCCAAGCAAGTTCTGACAAGGGAAGATTTGTGGCACCTTGGTGGTAAAAGATGCCTTCAGTGCCTTCAGAAAGTATTCATACCCCTTGACTTATTCCACATTTTGTTGTGTTACAGCCTGAATTCAAAATCAATGCAATATTTTTGAAAATATCACCCATCTACACACAATACGCCATAATGACAAAGTGCAAATTTATTGAAAAGGAAATACAAAAATATCTCATTTGCATACACTACCATTCAAAGGTTTGAGGTCACTTAGAAATGTCCTTGTTTTTGAAGGAAAACGGGCCTTCTCTAGACTATCTTCAGTTTCTTGGCAATTTCTCGCATGGAATAGCCTTCATTTCTTAAAACAAAAATAGACTGATGAGTTTCAGAAGAAAGTTCTTTGTTTCTGGCCATTTTGAGCCTGTAATCAAACCCACAAATGGTGATGCTCCAGATGCTCAACTAGTCTAAAGAAGGCCAGTTGTATTGCTTCTTTAATCCGTTTTCAGCTGTGATAATATAATTAGAAAAGGGTTTTCTGATGATCAATTAGCCTTTTAAAATGATAAACCTTGATTAGCTAGCACAATGTGCCATTGGAACACAGGAGTGATGGTTGCTGATAATGGGCCAAGGTATGCCTATGTAGATATTCCATAAAAATTCAGCCGTTTCCAGCTACAATAGTCATTTACAACATTAACGATATCTACACTGTATCACTTTGATCTTATTTTAATGGACATTTTTTTTTGCTTTTCTTCAAAAACAAGGACATTTCTAAGTAACCCCAAACTTTTGAACAGTAGTGTATGTATTCACAACCCTGAGTCAACAGTTTGTAGAAGCACGTTTGGCATTTAAAGATATAGAACGCTGCTACAGTAACGCTGCTACAGTAACGCTTCTACAATAACGCTGCTACAGTAACGCTGCTACAGTAACGCCGCTACAGTAACGCTGCTACAGTAACGCTTCTACAATAACGCTGCTACAGTAACGCTGCTACAGTAACGCCGCTACAGTAATGTTCTGATAGCGACAATTGATAACCTTTTATTATTATTTATTTTTTTATACAGTAGAATTCTGGCATAGAATGTTCTGTATTGTTTCCCTGACAACAACAAACGTTGCTGACTGATGTGCTGTTGTGCTGTTTAAATGCTGTTTTTTTATGGTAGGGAAGCTAGATGTGTTTTCTTTCGACTAAATGTGTTGGTATGTCATGGTATTTATTGAACTTTAAAATAAATTTTTTTAGGAGAGAGTGATGTCTGTGGAGGCAGCAGACATGCAGGCCGTGCGCAGGCAGTTTATTTGATTGACAGTTCTGGTTGCCTTGTGATGGACATTAGTCCCGCTTCAAAAGCGTCATTCCTTTGCAGACAAGTAAAATGTCTGTTCAGTGGCGCTTCGAAACTATCTCCAGAGAAGGTTTCGTTTTGGCATTTAAAAAGCTGTAGTGTACCCTTACAGACACGCCGTAGCCGAGACGCTTTCAAGGCAGCACATTCCATGTGTCTGAAAATGGTGTAAGAGCATTTCACACCTGGATTGTGCAACATTTACCCAATATTATTTTCTAAATTCTTCAACCTCTGTCATATTGGATGTTGATCATTGCTAGAGAACCATTTTCAGGTCTTGCCATAGATTTTCCAAGTAGATTTCAGTCAAAACTGTAACTCGGCCACTCAGGAACATTCACTGTCTTCTTGGTAAGCAACTCCAGCGTAGATTTGGCCTTGTGTACTAGGTTATTGTCCTGCTGAAAGGTGAATTCATTTCCCAGTGTCTGGTGGAAAGCAGACTGAACCAGGATTTGTGCTTAGCTCCCTTCCGTTTATTTTTTATCCTGAAAAACTCTCCAGTTCTTAACGATTACAAGCATACCCATAACATAATGCAGCCACCACTATGCTTGAAAATATGGAGAGTGGCACTCAGTATTGTATTGTATTTGCCCCAAACATAACACATCCTGAATTGCTTTGCCACCTTTTTTGCAGTATTACTTTAGTGCCTTGTTGCATGTTTTGGAATATTGATATTCTGTACAGGCTTCCAGTTCCCTCTGTTAATTAGGTTAGTATTGTGGAGTAACTACAATGTTGTTGATACATCCTCAGTTTTCTCCTATCACAGCCATGCCATCATTGGCCTCATGGTGAAATCCTTGAGCATTTTCCTTCCTCTCTGGCAACTGAGTTAGGATGGATGCCTGTATCTTTGTAGTGACTGGGTGTATTGATACACCACCCAAAGTGTAATGAATAATGTCACCATGCCCAAAGGGATATCCAATGTCTACTTTTTCATTTTTATCCATCTACATGTACCAATAGGTGCCCTTCTTTGCCCTTCTTTTACTTATTGACTCAAGACATTTCCGCTTTTCATTTTCTATTCATTTGTAAAAAAATATATATATATATATAAAAAAAACATCATTCCACTTTGACATTATGGGGTATTATGTGTAGACCAGTGACAATATATATCAATTTAACCCATTTTAAATTCAGGCTGTGACACAAGAACCAGCTGTCAGAGCAGCTCACAGATTACTGCACCTGTACATAGCCCACCTATAATTTAGCCCAAACAACTACCTCTTTCCCTACTGTATTTATTTTATTTTATTTATTTATATTGCTCCTTTGCACCCCATTATTTTTATTTCTTCTTTGCACATTCTTCCACTGCAAATCTACCATTCCAGTGTTTTACTTGCTATATTGTATTTACTTTGCCACCATGGCCTTTTTTTGCCTTCACCTCCCTTCTCACCTCATTTGCTCACATCGTATATAGACTTATTTCTACTGTATTATTGACTGTATGTTTGTTTTACTCCATGTGTAACTCTGTGTCGTTGTATGTGTCGAACTGCTTTGCTTTATCCTGGCCAGGTCGCAATTGTAAATGAAAACTTGTTCTCAACTTGCCTACCTGGTTAAATAAAGGTTACATTTAAAAAAATAAACAACAAAAACTGGAAAAAGTCAAGGGGTGTAAATACCTTCTGAAGGCACTGTATATCTATCCGATCTGTGTATCTATGGTGCATAGGATAACTTTACAGTATCAGAGTATCAAATACTGAAGTACTTCCCAGTAAAGTTGCCAGTCTTGGTTAATGCCATTTAAAGGGATACAAGAGATAACCATGAATGATAGTTATCGATAGAGTGCACAGATGGCCCTAGATTTATCAATAACAGAGCCTCCATCATCCATAGGTGGTACAGATTATGAGTGATTTAAGGGTATATGGAACCAGGGGGCATAAAGCCGTCCTATAGGGTTGACCTTTACTTGGGTTCCCCAGGGCCAGAGATATAGACAGCTCCTCGGGGAGCATCTGTCTCTTTAGGGCTAATTCCTCTGACATCTGCCATTCCTTCTATCGATCCCTCTGAAGGAGGTAGAGATGAACCTGTCCTGAGTTGATGCTGCAGTGTTTTACCAGGCAGTGTGCTCGCGAGTGAAGAAAGGCCTCGGATGCAGATTCATGGAGAAGTGGAGGGGTGGGTGTGGGACGGGCTACTAGTGTATCCTACTAAGTCAGAGTATTGTTATTGGTCCATATAAATAACTAATATGAGGTAATATTTAGAGAATTCCTGTGCTGTTTCTATTTTTTATTCGCAAATGTGGGTGTGACGCTTTTATGTGGAAGTCAATGGGTTGCTGACGGTGAGTAAATCAATAATTGTTTAAGTGTAGTATTTCCTGGCAGTGCTGCTTGGCCGCCTCGTTGGGGAGAGAGAGCGATGTGGTGGGAAGGTTTGTTTTATGGGCAGACAATAAATGCTTGATTTGTTTGAATCATTACTGGCCCGCAGCAGGTCATTGTGTGATTGAGTGATGAGTGGGTTTGTTCCAAGAGACCTCCCTCACCCATACAGCCCCAGCTCTGCCTACCACTGCCTACACTGGGATCCCACAGCCAATGGGGGAGCCACAGCCCACATCACTTCCTCAGTAACATGACAGGTGATTTCCATGGCAAAGCATGCTAAACATCCTCCTGTTTGTTTTGCTTCTGCAACCACATTAAGAGAGAATCAGTACATGGATTCATCTTGCTGTCCTGGGACTGAGGGGGTTGGCTCCGTTGGGCCACACTCAAATGAAACTGGTGTGTGAGAGCTGTGTGTGTGTGTGTGTGTGTGTGTGGAGGAGGGTCCTTCCTTACCAGCTGTTTGTAGTCAATCTGCTGTCTGATGAGCTTGTCCTCACTGAGGGAGTAGCGCGCCTCTCCTGTGATGGAGTCTATAGGCCCCTTCTCCATCTGCTGCTTGATGGCACAGTACAGCATGAACAGAGGTTCGCCCGCACACTCCTGAGAGAGAGGGGGGGTCAGAGGGGGAAAGAGTAGAAGCGGAAGAGAGGGAGTGATTGGGAGAAGGGGAGAGGGATCGGCAATCACATCCCTTTCAGACAGCGTAGTGAAGAGTGGGGAAGTTACCAATTACCCACTTACAGGCTTTTGATTACTAACCAGTGATACTGAGAACACTATTATTTAGTTCTTAAGGCTGATTAATTTGACATCATTAATTACAATGTGACATCCTGAGTCTCAAGCTGCTCGCACAGAGTGGCCTTCCAGCCCAGACACACAGAGGACAATGGACAATCTACCAGGCCTCCAAATCCTGCTGTCAATGAGCAAATGGAGCATTATTCAAATCCATACTCAAACAAAGGAAACCCCAAACACACAAACGACCCCAAATTGTCAAATGTAAGTAGGGCAATGAGAGTATGAGCAGCATTCAGTAAAACTGATTGGTCATGCTGGGATGTGTCAGGGATTTTCTGTATTACCGTACTGTTTTCAAGGACATGCTCTTCTGTGGTCTTAATCTTTAAAGTTGAGTTGACGTCATATTTAATAACATCATAACTACAGATTTCAAGTTACTCTCCAGAATTTCTTCTCAGTTGAAAACCAGTCAAACTTCTATATTTTTCCAGACCATGTCCAATTAGATTAAATCCTCAGATAATTTATTCTTCACTAAATGTGTTTATGTTGCTAAGTAAGTTTTTTGTTTGTTTTCAGAACTTTAGAAATCTTAACATGGCATTACATTTGTTATTTTAAACAAGTCTAGAACCTTTACCTTTTTTTTATTGAACTAGTTACGTCAGTTAAGAACAAATTCTTATTTACAATGACAGCCTAGGAAGAGTGGGCTAACTGCCTTGTTCAGGGGCAGAACGACAGATTCCTACCTTGTCAGCTCGGGGATTTGTTCTAGCAACCTTTCAGTTACCAGCCCAATGCTCTAACCTCTAGGCTACCTGCCACCCCCATCTACCATAAGGTACTGAACTCCCCCAGTTAAGATATATATTTGTGTTAAAACAAATGTTTTGCAGTGATAAGCCTTGCTAAGAAAGATGAATATTGCTATGCAAGCTGAATATGAAAATGTGAAAGTCAATTCTGAATAGAAGTTTAAGTAAAGGCTTGTGGAAACATTTCAGGGTAATTACTTGGGGAGACTGGGGAGATGGCCAGAACACTTTAACATCTGCACTGATGTAACTTAAATTTACTTGGCTGCTATCCATAGCTACATTCCAAGAGGCATTTCAGGCATGAACGCTCAATGGGCCTGATGTTCGTGTCCTTAACGCAAATGGCCATTTCGATCCAACCCCAGAGTAAAGCAGGAGCAGCATATGGGCAGGAAAAACACAGAAAGGCCATTTTGGTTGGTGGATGTGGTTAGACAAAATGACCACAACTGCCCCTGGAGTGATTCTCCGATATGGTTCATGCTGTGGCCGTGCTGTGTGTGCACTCAACTGTGCTGCGGTCACACAGAGTGAGAATTAACAGCACCAGGACCATGATTAGCCAAAGAACTCCACCTCAAAAATATAATTACAACTCATAGATTACACTAATAATAGTCATTAAAGATCATTTTACAGAATTTCAGGTTCAAAAATGAAAACGTGAACAGAAAGAATACTACAGTCCACAGTGTTGCTTTAGGCCTACTAGTGTTTCAGCCAAACAGACATTTTTCGAATAAATCACGAACATAAATCTTCTGCTATGTACTTAAATCTCTCTTCTCTGAACCAACATTAACCCTCAGTTAGAAATAAATCGGAGCACCATTAGAATTACCTTGAGGAATCGATGCAGCAGAAACGTAAACCAGTTGGTGAGCATCTTCTCTGCCACAGACTCTGTCCTACAGGAGAGATGAGACACCGGTCAGTTTCAACAACACGTGTCCTGTACACATACAGCATGAGTAGAGGTGTTAGTGAGGGAGCGAGAAGAGAACACCCAGCCCGTTTCTCTACAGGTAAGTAGCCTCACCGTCGGAGCAGCAGTTTGGGATGGTTGCGGTTCTCAAGGTTCTTCTCGATGAGGTCTGCCAGCAGCTGTTTGAGCACCATGGTGGCATACTCCATGCGGCCCTGCAGCGCGGCCATGAGCAGAGAGGCCACGTTGCCGCGATCCCGCATGGAGAAGGACCTCTGGGCTTCCAGGGTGTGGATGAAGGTTAGCAGAAACATCTTATTGTGCAGCAGCTGGCTGAACAGACGCAGGGCTTTCTCCACATTGGCCGGGGACTGAGGGACAGGACACAGGAGGATGGGGGTGTACACAAATCAAATTTCAAAGGGGGTGGTGTACACAGAGGTGGGAATAGACAAAAGGAGGTCCAAAGGGTTAAGAGGGAGAGAGGGGGAAAGTGTAAGAGAAAAAGGGGGAGAGAAAATGGTTTGTCTTTTGTAGTATGAGTATTACATGGAGTACCAGATAAAAACTTCACTATTTTCCAAACATTTCTGCGGCAGTCTCTAGACGAGTAGTCTACGGAGGCCTGGTGGGGCTCCTGCTTTGATTCTGCCTCAGGTTTTAATTAAAAAGAAAAGAGGTTGAGAGGAAAAGAAAAGAGTTTGCTCTGAAGCTCAGCACTAAGAGAGGAGGAGTACTGCTGGCTACTGAGCTTGGGGGATTTTGAAACAGGATCTGTCGCTTTTTATATTCCTTATTTTTTGGGCAGTGAGTTACAGTACAAGAAAATTGAACCTCATGAAAGCATACTCTTCTAAGTTACCAAGACAAATGAAGATAGAAACACAAGGCAGTGAAGTGAAGGGAACTGGTGCTGTAGTTCTCTTACACTTACATCCAGCTCCTTGAGGACGGGGTGCTCCTCGATACCGGGGAACATGACTCTCATGGTGTAGGTGCGATACTCCAGGAAGGGGATCTTCACTCCATCCATGTCATTGGTCAGCTCCTGGATGTCTGTCTGCAGCTCAGCGAATGCTGTGTTGACAGAAGCAGAGGAGACAAATCTCTGAGTCACTGTCTGGATGCTTTGATAATCCTCATAATGTACACAGTCAGCCGTGTGACATGAGTAATACTTATTTTACCTCGTACAGAGTCAACGTCTGAGAAAACATACGGTAAAGAATGTGGAGGGATTCACTTGTATCATGTTGTCACATATCGACTACAGGAGCATCACAGTAACAGAAACTGTTCAGAGCAAGCAAATTCTGATAGCACCCTTGTCACTACTCTTACAAAAGTACACACAGCTCTCTGATAAGAGAATATCAAAATAACCTGCGAGCACTGGTGTCATTTCAGTGACAGCCATGTATGTGGAACACATACACATAAACCTGTTTGTTAGTGGTCATGGTGAAAAGGACAGGAGAGAAATAGGAGAAGGAAGACCAGTGCTCCTACCTTCTTTACACTCCAGGGCCACTCTGGACTCCAGGTTGTCCATCTGCAGCTGCAGGCGTTTCAGGGTGCGGTCAGCGTCCCGGGTCTTCCTCTTGTAGGCGATAAGTACGGCGATGATGGCGATGAGGAGCACCCCTCCTCCCGCCCCGATCCCGATGATGGCCGGCAGGGTGAGGGTGCTGTCGGAGTAGATGTGCAGGGTGCCTGGGAAGTACTCCAGACCACCCACCACAATCTGGAGGAGAAACGCAGAGATGGAAAAATGTGTCTCTGTGATACGAAGGGCTTCATAACTACAGTATGTAGCAGAGACTCAGAGATACGTGTTGAAAGTTTTTAGAATTGACCCAGGTTCATTGGAGCCCCTTCTAACATCTCCTTTTTAAACTTCAGGCCAATTACTGATGGCCTCCAACAGGTTTGGCTAACGAGTTTCACCTTTACCCGCCCATTCCACTCTTGCTGAGTGCTTTAATTATTGAGTGGCGTGGATGGAAGGGAACAGGGAGAATACCACTCTGCTGTCTGTCTGTGTGTCTGACTGTTGCGGTGCTGTGTGTCAGGTCATTAACACAGCTGGCCCAGCCTTCTCGCTATACCATGCATCTCCATCCCTCCCTCCCCCTGGGAGGGAGATCACTCCACCTCACCCATCACCGCTACTGCTCTCTCTTCTCTCTATCTTCCCTCTCTCCCCCTCTCTTTGATCTCAGCTTTGATTTGTAAACGTACCCTTCTCTCCACAGCTGACTCTATTGATCTGATGAAATTGAGTCTGAGCGTTTCACTGAATCAACAGCCAGTTACCTCGTCCAGGCGTGTTAATGTCAAGTCAATACCATAGGATCAGGACGATGCCTTTGATACAGAAAGTAAACAAGCTGCCACACTCCAGACTAAATCTACCTGCTTCTAATCATTCTGTGCCATGATTGTCTTGGCAGCTGGCACTGTATAAGAATACATGGATAACTGCTTATGACACTTGCAGTTATCAAATTGACCAGACTGCCCTCTGTCGATTAAATCACCTGCTCCGACAACGGTTGTCTGTCCATAAAACTGTTTAAAAAGGAATTGCATTTCATCAATCCAAGATGATTATTTTTCACCTTTACTGCTTAAGCCCACAGCTGAAATCATTGTGCGCTGAGGCGTGCCTGTAATAAAGAGAGGTAGTCCTGTCTGGCATTGATGATAATGCTCCGAGCTGCGGAGTCAACAGATAGTTAGATTAAATGGGAAATTGCTTGTATCAGCAGGCCTCCGTAATCATCATAAGTGCTTAATGCAGGATGACCCTTTCCCATTTGACCTTTACATTTGTTGGATTAGCATTCAAGTTAAAAAACATCCAGACAGCCAGAGCTATTATAGAATTGATTATGGATGTACAAAGCCCTCAAGAGTCAGACATGTTCCCAAATAGCACAGATAAAAGTGCATTAACTACATGGCAAATATATTTAGGGAAATAACAGCACTGGGATATGGCCAGAGCAGTTTTGACAATGTCAATAAAGGATACTTCACAAAAAGCTATTGTTGACATAAAATACTCAAATTACAGTAAATGGTGGGCGGGACATCTGGTCTTACCAGGACTCTCTGCTCCCCGGTCAGGTCTGGCGAATCACAGAGCAGCTGTGACTCCGAGACGGTTAACAGACAGGGAGTTTCACCAATCATCACACTATAGTTCAGGCGGGTGTTGCCCGGAGCAGGGGGAATCAGATTCTTTCCCTGTTTTAAAAAGAAGCATGTTGTTAGTTTTCAAAAGACATTTTTTGGGGACAATAATATCTTTATCAGACTAAAGCACACACACAATAAAGTGTTTTTATGGGTCTTCAATCCTGACTTGTAAGTCCATCCTCAGCTCAGGGATTTGTAAGTAGACATGTAGGGAAGTTGTCTTTGTACTGGTTCTGTCTCACAGGACCTCTCTTGCTTTGGGCCAATACCCAAGACGCTTCATCTCTAGAGATTTTTTTCTCCTTTCTCTCAACTGACAAAAGTAACAGAAAATGAAATCAAACGAACACAATCTACTTACTTTGAGGATAATGGGAGAGCCAGGCTTGACCTCCAGTATCCCAGAGTTCCCTAGTGTTTCAAAGGTGGGGTTGGGGTAGTAGGTGAAAGGTGTCCCATTGAGGACGAGCAGTGCGGCCACGTGATCCAGGATGAAACCGTACTCGTCGGGGTGCAGGCCTGACTCTGGCGCCTGGTGCTTGGTGTAAATGATGCCCGGGGCCAGACAGGTCATCACAGAATCATTAACCACAGTGCACACCTAGACAGAAAGAGGAAGATGAAGGGTCAAACCAGGAATACGTATGAGACAAAGGGCCTTGTCTTACCAAAACTATCGCAATGGTAAATCTTAGCGCTGGCGGTAGCGCTATAGGTCTGGGGGTGTGTCAGAAATATTTTTTTGCTATTTTCACAGCGGGAATTATGGGCACAAGAGGTGGCGGTGGTGTGAAAGGGCTGGGTTTTGATTAACAAATAAGTTGTAGGTGTGAGGAAGGCTTGACCATTCACTGGCCAATCAGCGGCTTCCATGGCTTAATACTGCATGCGGTTTTCTCAAGTTGTGTAGCCTACAGTATGTTATTGACGGTCTTTGCTTTGTCATCAACTGCAATTCGTCTGGGGGCCGGAATATCCTCGTCCTAGTCCATTGTATATTGATATGTTTATTAAATACATAGCATAGGTTACAGTAACAAATAATACAAATGGTTTTTGCCAAATATGTTTGAAGAGTTGGCAGTCAACATTGATGTAATTGCTTCAATGAGTATAGGCCATACATGTCTTGATGTATCGCAATTCTCCTGAAATAAAAAAATACTAGGCTCCCCTTAAAATGTTATGTAGCCTATTGCATGTGTGAGTCACATTCGCAATAAGCAAGATATAGGCCTATGCACCGTTGTGGCGTTGTAAGACTGAATCATTTTGTTTGTAGGAGCGTGTCTTTGGTAACCGGACAAGAGGAGCACTATTGGAAATGGGGATGGATACAAGCGAAATGGAGTATACAGGTAGGCCTATGTGAATTGTGAATAATGCAAAAGCATGACTGTAAAAGCCTCACGATTAGACCATTTGGAAACCTTTTATGGATAGGCTACTTTGCTAATGCATGGCCAGGACAAGAAAGACACTCAACGCATTGCTGTGGAACCAGCTTTAAGGGTAGCTCACTGAGCAGGGTTGGGGTCATTACCATTTAAATTCCAACCAATTCAGAAAGTAAACCCAATTCCAATTCCGATTCCAAATCTTCCTCATTGAAAAGCATGGAAGAGAATTGGAATTGGAATTCCAGTGTACTACCTGAATTGACTGAAATTGAAATGGAATTGACCTAAACCCTGCTCCCGAGGGCTTGTTTTTCAATAAAATGAAACGGAAAACAAGCTATTCTTACAGGAAATAACATAAACGTTTCTAAATACGAGGGTCATCAACATCATCTCATCTCTCGTTCCATGATGGGCATATGGACATGTAGCCTAACTGGAGGGGGTTTTACGCACATCACAAATAATAACAGTAGCTGGCTGAAACAATGTAGGCCTACAATACATATACGAAATGGGGATGTCAGCTAGATATTTGCGGCTCCCAAACGTAATCTTTTAATAAAGCTTTGGTGATTAAGATTTATTTAAAAGCGGTCTCACGAGCCAAACCCTTTCTTGATAGACTTGGCTACTTTGTGAATGCATTGGCAGGACAAAAAAACAGCCTTCATTGAGGGGAGGTCAGGCTTATCTTGGGTTTTTATTAAATTAAACAAAGTGTTTCTAAATACAAGGTTCACAGGCACAAAAAGCACATCTCTCTGTTCCATGTGCATATGGGCACTATGAGTCACGGCTGGATAGGCTACGGTTCCACTGTCCAAATTCATGCAATAACCAACAACGTTACTGCTAAGACCTGCTTTTGGTGAGTCTTGAAGTCCCAGTGGAGTGTTTTATATATATTTACATACTATGATACATACAGCTTTTTTCCATCTACGTAACTTTGCAAAAATCAGAAACTTTCTGTCCAAAAATGATGCAAAAAATGTAATCCATGCTTTTGTCACTTCTAGGTTAGACTACTGCAATGCTCTACTTTCCAGCTACCAGGATAAAGCACTAAATAGACTTCAGTTAGTGCTAAACACGGCTGCTAGAACCTTGACAAAAAAAATTGATAATATTACTCCAGTGCTAGCCTCTCTACGCTGCATTCCTGTTAAGGCTATGGCTGATTTCAAGGTTTTATTGCTAACCTAAAAAGCATTTCATGGGCTTGCTCCTACCTATCTATCTTGCTCCTACCTATTACTGGTGCTCTTTCTTGCCGTCCCTAGGAGGGGTGCGCCACTTGAGTGTGTTGAGTCACTGACGTGGTCTTCCTGTCCGGGTTGGCACCCCCCCCCCCTTGGGATCGTGCCATGGGGGAGATCTTCGTGGGTTATACTCGGCCATGTCTCAGGATAGTAAGCTGGTGGTTGAAGATATCCCTCTAGTGGTGTGAGGGCTGTGCTTTGGCAAAGTGGGTGGGGTTACATCCTGCTTGTTTGGCCCTGTCCGGGGGTATCGTCAGATGGGGCCACAGTGTCTCCCGACCCCTCCTGTCTCAGCTTCCAGTATCTATGCTGCAATAGTTTATGTGTCGGGGGCTAGGGTCAGTCTGTTAAATCTGGAGTATTTCTCCTGTCTTATCTGGTGTCCTGTGCAAATTTAAGTATACTCTCTCTAATTCTCTCTCTCTCTCTCTCTCTCTCTCTCTCTCTCTCTCTCTCTCTCTCTCTCTCTCTCTCTCTCTCTCTCTCAGAGGAGGACCATGCCCCAGGACTACCTGGCCTGATGACTCCTTGCTGTCCCCAGTCCACCTGGCCGTGCTGCTGCTCCAGTTTCAACTGTTCTGCCTGCGGCTATGGAACACTGACCTGTTCACCGGACGTGCTACCTTGTCCCAGACCTGCTGTTTTCAACTCTCTAGAGACAGTAGGAGCGGTAGAGATACTCTGAATGATCGTCCTTGAAAAGCCAACTGACATTTACTCCTGAGGTGCTGACCTGTTGCATCCTCTACAACCATCTGTGGTTATTATTATTTGACCCTGCTGGTCATCTATGAACATTTGAACATCTTGGCCATATTCTGTTATAATCTCCACCCGGCACAGCCAGAAGAGGACTGGCCACCCCTCATAGCCTGGTTCCTCTCTAGGTTTCTTCCTAGGTTCCGGCCTCATCTAGGGAGTTTTCCTAGCCACCGTGCTTTTATACTTACATTGCTTGCTTGGGGTTTTAGGCTGGGTTTCTGTACAGCACTTTGTGACATAAGCTGATGTAAGAAGGGCTTTATAAATCCATTTCATTGATATAAATCCATTTGATTATGAGGTTGGAATAATACTGTGAAATTGTGAAAATTATGAGAGTGCCCTTTTAGTATAAGAGCTGTTTGAAAAGACAGCGACAAACAGCTGCTTTGGGCCTTCAAATCTCCGTATTTGCACTGAATGAAATAGCCATTTTCCACTTGTTTTTAAGGATACACCTCAAATATTGCCATCCTCCCACCTCAGCGCAAGTAATCTGATGTTAGACGGGTAAATTGCAGAACCTGGCACAAGGGGTACTTTTTCACATATGGACATTTCCAACTAAAGTGTGTTGACATTTGCGCAGCCTTAGCGCCAGACAAAAATCGAGCCCATAGATTACTGTGTAAAACCACAACACTGATGTTTCACTAGAATTCCATGGGCTCAGTAGCAAAAGCTTATTGCATAAGTCCTTGCTGCTACAGATGTGGTCAAATATATTGGCACCCTTGCACTTTACAATGGAGTGCAATGGAGCAGAATGTTAAGATTTTCCATTTCAAAACTGGTTGATTAGCTATTTTTTACCATGTAGACACCTGCAACTTACCACAGTTGAGATAAATTACACAGTAAACAAGAATAATTGTCTCCAACCAAATTAATTTAAATGTTGAATAATTTAGTCCAGGCCATTCTTTTTAGTTCAAAGTGAAAAATCTCCATTTCAGTTTTGATTAGTTTCTTCTTGGTCCTGTGCAGTTGTAAATCAAACAAATATACGTGTAAACACCAAACGTTTTTTCAATTTCTGTAGCTATTATACACGTTAACCAACTGTAATAATCAAAGCGATGCTGTGCAAACATGGAATGTATTATATTTGGAACACTTGCATTAGTAGTCTCTATTCCTCCATACTTGGCACGGACTTTGGGTTCCTGGATGGTGAGCAGGTTGGTACCTGTGACGGTGATCAAGGTGCTACCACTGAAACACAAACAGAAGCATGGTGGTTAAGAGCTATCAAGCTATGCTAAAGACCTGCTAGTTATTGCATACTGGTGATATGGGCAGAGAGAGAAAAAGGAATGAAATAAGAACTTCCGTGTAGCAGAGGTGCTATTTTGCTTCAGCATGTTTGTTTGTATGATTTATCTTACAGTACTGTTGGGATTCAGAGGAAAGGGAAGCAGTCCCCTCAAAGGTCCCATGAATTCGGATTTTATATACATTAGATACATCATCCCCCATACTGTCTATTGTGCTTTAAGTGTCATGGTGAAATGGCTACAATGGGACTGTGTGGGCGTCTGTGTGTGGCTTTGGGGATCATGTTGTAATCTCTGTGTGTTCCTGGGTCATTACTGGCAGTAATAGATGGTTGGGCTGAGTTTCTCTTCAGGACTCTCCCAGGACCCTGGTTATGCTCTGAGAGGCTCCAGCCCGTTGGCTGGGAGAGGAGAGGAAAGGAGAGTAGAGGAGAAGAGAGGAGAGGAGCCAGGCTGGGATCACCACCACTCACTTCACTATACTCCAGCTGGGCTCGATGCTGGAGATGGTGGGGTCCTCTGTGTAGATGTAGCGTGTGTCACTGCTGGTGACTTCAGCTTTGTCAATTAACAGCTTGAGTGACGCGGGGCCTGAGCCAGACAGTGACGACGGTGTCACACACACAATGTCCCTTTTGGTCCTCCTGTGTGGGTTAGGCAGAGAATGTCATATAGTAGTATCTCATAGAATGAATTCACTGTCTGAAATGACACTCAAGACAATGTCATGCTGTCACACTGTCACTGTCACAGACAGAGTGTGTCCAGTATGTTCAGTTCTGAGTGTACTGCACAGACAACACTGCACTACTATACTACCACAGTCCATTCCCCTGAGGTGGGGTCAAGCTGACTGACTACTCACTTAACAAACAGACACTCCTCCTGGGCGATGAATACAGTGACAGTGCTCCCAGCGTCCAGATGACGGCCTGATATTGTCAGCCTGGTCCCCCCAGACACGGGGCCCTTCTCCGGGCGCACACGGTTGAAGCTGGGGGTCTGAGAGAGGAAGGAAACTCACTGTTAACACCCAGCACACAAAACAATTATACAGTTTTTGTGAAAAGCTACAGTACAACAAACCGATTCCCATTATATTTCTGGTAATTGCTGCAACACACTGCACTACAGTAAGTGTTTTCAACAGCACAGTGACAGTGACATGAGTGAGAATGTTACTTTTTTCTGTAATTAGCTACATACGTAATTGCTCCATTCACATGTATTCATTTGGCTGGGAGCTGCGTTTGGGTTCTGGTGGAATAGAACTGCAGGACTGCTATTGATTGCTTTTTTAAGGGTAGCAGTCAAGCCCATTCATTTCAGTCAGCTGCCCACCTTGCAGGCTGAGGAGATTATAAACTAACGCCACATTCCTGTTTCACCGCTGCTTAATGCTCTGTTGGGATAGCTGGGTAATTACTGTATGTCACATTGGCAGGGTTGGGTAGGTTACTTTCTAAATGTAATCCGTTAGTTACTAGTTACCTGTTCAAAATCGTAATCAGTAATGTACTTTTGGAGAACCCAAACTCAGTAGTGTAATCTGATTACATTCAGTTACTTTTAGATTACTTTCCCCTTGAGAGGCATAAGAAGAAGAATATGTTATCAATTGAACAACATCTATTGCAGGATAAATCAATGTTAAAGTTTACATAGCTGGCCATATATATGGATGTTACATTTTACTTTGTTGGGTTGGTTATGTAGGCTTCTTCTAACCCATTGCTTTCTACTACATAATAATAATATGATTAAATTATATATTTACATCAATATATTTAATTTATAAGTTCAAAAATGGATGTAGCAACTACAGATTGCCCCTTTAAGATTGCCCCAAAGCATTACATGGGCTTGCTCCTCCCATCTTTACGATTTGGTCCTGCCGTATATACCTACATGTATGCTACGGTCACAAGACGCAGGCCTCCTAATTGTCCCTAGAATTTCTAAGCAAACAGCTGGAGGCAGGGCTTTCTCCTATAGAGCTCCATTTTTATGGAATGGTCTGCCTACCCATGTCAGAGACGCAGACTCGGTCTCAACCTTTAAGTCTTTATTGAAGACTCATCTCTTCAGTAGGTCCTATGATTGATTGTAGTCTGGCCCAGGAGTGTGAAGGTAAAAGGAAAGTCTCTGGAGCGATGAACCACACTTGCTGTCTCTGCCTGGCCGGTTCCCCTCTTTCCACTGGGATTCTCTGTCTCTAACCCTATTACAGGGGCTGAGTCACTAGCCTACTGGCAGCTGTTGCAAGAGCACATTTTCACTGGCTGTCCACTGGTTTCAAAAACAATGATTGATAGGCAGCTTAAACTTCTTCAATTCAACCATTATTGGGTTCAAATACACATTTAGATTTCTGAACAGCCATCCACAACAACCAGAATCCATAAGGCACAAATAGCTCAATGAGAGAGCAGCAGTGTGATTCACATCAATGTGCTATGTAGATATCAATAATAAGTGATATCAATATCGCTGTAGAATGCACCATTGCTCTCATCCTTACCTCCAAGCGTTTATTCAAGTTGGATAATCTTCAGACGCTGACAGCAGTTGCACCATTGGAAGACATAGCTTGGACTGTAGTCTACAAAAGCTTATTCTTGCTCTATTCCCGCGATCCATCAAACACATTTGGTGTGTCATCATAGTGGTCTCTGACTTGAGGTCAGACACGCTCAGGTGGAACAAACTTAAACTTGCGCCTTTTTTCAATGCTGATTTGAATTTGATTGAGAAAACAACCTTTTTTTTTTGCAAACATCCTTTCTGAATTTAAAAGTAATCCTCAAAGTAATCATCAAATTTTTCAAAAGTATCTGTAATCTGATTACAATATTTTTTTTGCCGGTAACTGTAACATTACAGTTTCCGTTTTTTTTTGTAATCTCTGACATGTAACATCGGCCACACTTTCTTTCACAACACGTTCACCATCTCTGTATTGCAGCATAAGACTAGTTAGTTGCCGGGGAAGAACCACTGCAATTGATCGGGTATCCTTCCTTCGCCTCCGGAAACGGCCAGACACTTTCTTCACAGTCATCTTTCTGGGAAGAGATGGGGTCATGTGGGGTCATACGCACCACAAAGGAGTAGGTCTGGGATGACTGAGTGCGGTACTCTGCACTGCACACCCCGATACACAGCTCCACTGGGCCACCTGGAGAGTGGGGCAGTAGCGCCTCGGCCATGTCACACACAATCCTGAGGGACAGAATACACTCAGCTGTCAGTCAAAGGCCCACTGCTTATGTTGCCTAATGTTAAAAGGAAATAAAGTTAGAAGACATATGACCAAGTATCACTAATTTACTTGCATACCATTCAAGTGAAACCCTATTGACAAAGTCACCACACTCACCTCTCAGCGCTGATGTACTCGGAGGGCACAGGGTTACAGCGAACCCCAGCCACCTGGACGTGGGCGATCTCCCGCACCTGCAGCCCAAGGTTCTCCCCCTCGATCGTCACTCGCGTGCCCCCCTCTTTGGGCCCCGTCAACGGGCGGATCTGTCCATGGAAACAGGGTCAAGGTCACGGAGAAGCAATCTCCCTGTCAGCATGCTCGCACACAGCAGAAGGCCTGGGTTCTGAGGCTCTAGAATTAAACACACCCATACAGTATTATACACAGTATATCTCTGTGCTCCAGCCTTACCATGGTGATGCGGGGGTGGCTGCAGCGGACGTTGTGCCTGCCGGGGTGCATCCAGTTCTGCTCCGGTGTCTGGCAGTGCTGCTTCAGGAGACACTTCTTGTTGTCCAGGCACCAGCCACACTCAAACGCTGTGCTGGCCTTCAGACACAAGCCACAGCTGTCCCTCTGGGCCTCACACTTATACAGCAGGGCTGAGCACAGACAGACAGACAGACAGACAGACAGAGAGGGTTAACACTCGTCTAAGATGGAGTCTGAGACAGAAAGGTGAGTGGTGAGGTGCGCGGCACTGTGCTGTCTGTATGTGACAGCACACGTCCTGAGCTGCTAATCTCCCTTTATCCCCTTGCTCAGCCTCGTCCTCGCTCCTACGCAGCCGCCTCGATAAAAACAGGTTTGAAGGTGAAGATGGTACACAGAGTTATTGACCAGTTCAGGAGGAGAACATAATCAAATACTGTGCAGCTAGCTACATGACTAGCTCTCTCCTCTCAGCTCGTCTTCGCGCAGGGCCAATCGCCCAGTGGAGAGATGGTATCTGCAGTCTGATTGTGGAGAGCTATGAGTCTCTTTCAGAGTGGCCCGATGAAACCAGTGAGATAAAGCTCCTTTGAGGGAAGTATTGACAACCACTATGTGTCCCCGACTTGCAGTTATACAAGGTGTGTTCATACAAAACATGGGACTGCACATTTAATTCTGTATTTTTTACATCTTACTCATCTACAAAAATCTTTGTCAATTTAACAGTTTTGAAGACAATAATAAAATAAAAAACTGCCAAGGCTTAATCCACATTTGCGACTGAATTATCCCACTGAATATGATTTATTGTGGTAGCCATAGCCCCAATCCCCATAGAGTGCCACTAGAGGGCTCAGCAAGGTATGACCACATATTTGACCAGTGTGTCTGCTGTTTCCCTGCTGTGTGCCAGTTACGTCTTCGACTTGTCCTTTACACTACTTAGCTGCAACACTATTATGAAGAACGTTTAATTCTGAAAATGATAAAACAACATACCTTTCATGGTGGAAGGCTTGTCGATGAAGAAGTCTCCGTCCCAGACGATAGAGAAGTCAACAGGCAGGTCTCCCGTCTCGTCCCCATCATACCAGTACTGCAGGAAACACACACATATAAACCATGAGTCAATCATCATACTGTACTGATGGTGCATAAAGCCCAACATCATTCAGAGCATGACAAGCCTTCATAGGGCCCTATTAATAAAGACAGTGGCACTCATTCCACTTATTGTGGTTTATGACTTGGCTCATCAGTATAAACTGAGTTCATGGCTGGCATGGCTGGCTGGCACAGTGCAGTGGAAACCATAATGCTATACTATACACTATACTGTACAACGAAAAACATTTAATCTGCTCTGTGTAACAACCCATTAGCCACCAGCCTAGCCACTAGTCACAACATTCCATAGTTGTGAGGGAGTCAGGGAAACATAGTGGCTTTTTTGACAGACTAGGCTTTGAGTTAATCTGGCTTTTTGCAGAGAGAGAGAGAGAGAGAGAGAGAGAGAGAGAGAGAGAGAGAGAGAGAGAGAGAGAGAGTGTGTTGCTGCTGCTGTGTGTCTGTCAAGTGAAGGAGGGGGTGTGGTTTTACTGCCTGTGTTTTAATTAGCAGCAATACTCAGAGCACTAAGCCAGCAGCAACCCTGAGAGAATATCGCTGATCAGCCACATTGATGCACGGCCAGAACACTTATGGGTGTTCTTAAGGAGGCAATGCAGGAATGAGGGCAGACTAAAAGCAAGCGAGGCCCTGAATTCAGCTTTAAAAATATAACTTATTTCAAACCACATTAAGATGACTCTCAGCAGATTCAAAGAGAGAGAGAGCAGCTACAGTATGAGCACCAAGATGGAGATACAGTAGAACCTGTAGGTTCCTGTTGAACCGTTAAGTCTTTATGGCAGTATCAGATGTGGCACGTTTATCCATCCACAGCTCACCTTTATCCATCCACAGCTCACCTTTATCCATCCATACCTAACCTTTATCCATCCACAGCTCACCTTTATCCATCCATACCTAACCTTTATCCATCCACAGCTCATCTTTATCCATCCACAGCTCACCTTTATCCAGCCATACCTAACCTTTATCCATCCACAGCTCACCTTTATCCATCCACAGCTCACCTTTATCCATCCACAGCTCATCTTTATCCATCCATAGCTCACCTTTATCCATCCATACCTAACCTTTATCCATCCACAGCTCATCTTTATCCATCCATACCTAACCTTTATCCATCCACAGCTCATCTTTATCCATCCACAGCTCACCTTTATCCAGCCATACCTAACCTTTATCCATCCACAGCTCACCTTTATCCATCCATACCTAACCTTTATCCATCCACAGCTCATCTTTATCCATCCACAGCTCACCTTTATCCAGCCATACCTAACCTTTATCCATCCACAGCTCACCTTTATCCATCCACAGCTCACCTTTATCCATCCACAGCTCATCTTTATCCATCCATAGCTCACCTTTATCCATCCATACCTAACCTTTATCCATCCACAGCTCATCTTTATCCATCCATACCTAACCTTTTATCCATCCACAGCTCACCTTTATCCATCCATACCTAACCTTTATCCATCCACAGCTCATCTTTATCCATCCATACCTAACCTTTATCCATCCACAGCTCACCTTTATCCATCCACAGCTCATCTTTATCCATCCACAGCTCACCTTTATCCAGCCATACCTAACCTTTATCCATCCACAGCTCACCTTTATCCATCCATACCTAACCTTTATCCATCCACAGCTCACCTTTATCCATCCACAGCTCACCTTTATCCATCCACAGCTCATCTTTATCCATCCATAGCTCACCTTTATCCATCCATACCTAACCTTTATCCATCCACAGCTCATCTTTATCCATCCATACCTAACCTTTATCCATCCACAGCTCATCTTTATCCATCCATACCTAACCTTTATCCATCCACAGCTCACCTTTATCCATCCATACCTAACCTTTTATCCATCCAAAGCTCACCTTTATCCATCCATACCTAACCTTTATCCATCCACAGCTCACCTTTATCCATCCATACCTAACCTTTATCCATCCACAGCTCATCTTTATCCATCCACAGCTCACCTTTATCCATCCATACCTAACCTTTATCCATCCACAGCTCACCTTTATCCATCCATACCTAACCTTTATCCATCCACAGCTCATCTTTATCCATCCACAGCTCACCTTTATCCAGCCATACCTAACCTTTATCCATCCACAGCTCACCTTTATCCATCCACAGCTCACCTTTATCCATCCACAGCTCATCTTTATCCATCCATAGCTCACCTTTATCCATCCATACCTAACCTTTATCCATCCACAGCTCATCTTTATCCATCCATACCTAACCTTTTATCCATCCACAGCTCACCTTTATCCATCCATACCTAACCTTTATCCATCCACAGCTCATCTTTATCCATCCATACCTAACCTTTATCCATCCACAGCTCACCTTTATCCATCCACAGCTCATCTTTATCCATCCACAGCTCACCTTTATCCAGCCATACCTAACCTTTATCCATCCACAGCTCACCTTTATCCATCCATACCTAACCTTTATCCATCCACAGCTCACCTTTATCCATCCACAGCTCACCTTTATCCATCCACAGCTCATCTTTATCCATCCATAGCTCACCTTTATCCATCCATACCTAACCTTTATCCATCCACAGCTCATCTTTATCCATCCATACCTAACCTTTATCCATCCACAGCTCATCTTTATCCATCCATACCTAACCTTTATCCATCCACAGCTCACCTTTATCCATCCATACCTAACCTTTTATCCATCCAAAGCTCACCTTTATCCATCCATACCTAACCTTTATCCATCCACAGCTCATCTTTATCCATCCATACCTAACCTTTATCCATCCACAGCTCACCTTTATCCATCCATACCTAACCTTTATCCATCCACAGCTCATCTTTATCCATCCACAGCTCACCTTTATCCAGCCATACCTAACCTTTATCCATCCACAGCTCATCTTTATCCATCCACAGCTCACATTTATCCAGCCATACCTAACCTTTATCCATCCAGAGCTCATCTTTATCCAGCCATACCTAACCTTTATCCATCCACAGCTCACCCTTATCCAGCCATACCTAACCTTTATCCATCCATGTTGCCTAGTGGGTAGGAGCATTGGGCCAGTAACCGAAAGGTTGCTGGATCGAATCCCCGAGCTGACAAGGCAAAAATCTGTTGTTCTGCCCCTGAGCAAGGCAGTTAACCCACTGTTCCCCTGAGCAAGGCAGTTAACCCACTGTTCCCCTGAGCAAGGCAGTTAACCCACTGTTCCCCTGAGCAAGGCAGTTAACCCACTGTTCCCTTGAGCAAGGCAGTTAACCCACTGTTCCCCTGAGCAAGGCAGTTAACCCACTGTTCCCCTGAGCAAGGCAGTTAACCCACTGTTCCCCTGAGCAAGGCAGTTAACCCGCACTAGCCCGCCACAAGGAGTCGCTAGAGTGCGATGAGACAAGGACATCCTGCCTAGCAGGCCAAACCCTCCCCTAATCGGACGACGGTGGGCCAATTGTGCGCCGCCTCACGGTCGGCTGCGACACAGCCTGGGATCGAACCCGGGAATGTAGTGACGCATTTAGCACTGCGATGCAAGTGCCTTTGAACACGCTGTGGTATGTTTGACTGTGTTTGAATGTGTGTGACTATTTGTGTGTATGTGTGTGTGTGTGTGTTGGTTCTTCTCTCCTTGTGGGGACCTAAAATCTCCCAAGCTCCCTACGACAATAGTAAAACAAGGAAAATTTGTTGGGACATTTTCCATGTCCCCATGTGGACAAAGGCTATTGTAAGTTTAGGGGTTAGGTGTAGGGTACGAATTAGGGTTAGGGGTTAGTGGTTAGGTTTAGGGTTAGGAGTTAGGTTTAGGGTTTGGGTTAGGATTATGGTAAGGGTTATGATTAGGGTTAGGGATTAGTGGTTAGGTTTAGGGTTAGGAGTTAGGTTTAGGGTTTGGGTTAGGATTATGGTAAGGGTTATGATTAGGGTTAGGGGTTAGTGGTTAGGTTTAGGGTTTGGGTTAGGATTATGGTAAGGGTTATGATTAGGGTTAGGGGTTAGTGGTTAGGTTTAGGGTTTGGGTTAGGATTATGGTAAGGGTTATGATTAGGGTTAGGGGTTAGTGGTTAGGTTTAGGGTTTGGGTTAGGATTATGGTAAGGGTTATGATTAGGGTTAGGGGTTAGTGGTTAGGTTTAGGGTTTGGGTTAGGATTATGGTAAGGGTTATGATTAGGGTTAGGGGTTAGTGGTTAGGTTTAGGGTTTGGGTTAGGATTATGGTAAGGGTTATGATTAGGGTTAGGGGTTAGTGGTTAGGTTTAGGGTTTGGGTTAGGATTATGGTAAGGGTTATGATTAGGGTTAGGGATTAGTGGTTAGGTTTAGGGTTTGGGTTAGGATTATGGTAAGGGTTATGATTAGGGTTAGGGATTAGTGGTTAGGTTTAGGGTTTGGGTTAGGATTATGGTAAGGGTTATGATTAGGGTTAGGGATTAGTGGTTAGGTTTAGGGTTTGGGTTAGGATTATGGTAAGGGTTATGATTAGGGTTAGGGGTTAGTGGTTAGGTTTAGGGTTTGGGTTAGGATTATGGTAAGGGTTATGATTAGGGTTAGGATTATGGTAAGGGTTATGATTAGGGTTAGGGGTTAGTGGTTAGGTTTAGGGTTAGGAGTTAGGTTTAGGGTTTGGGTTAGGATTATGGTAAGGGTTATGATTAGGGTTAGGGATTAGGGAAAATAGGATTTTGAATGGAAATACATTTTGGGTCCCCACGAGGAAAGAAGAATAAAACGTGTGTGTGTGTGTGTGTACGCTCACATGCCTGTGTGTGTGTGTGTGTGCACGCGTGTGCACACGTGTGAAGTCTTGAATCTTTGTGCAGCTGCTCTGCGAAATATCTGGGAGCAAGTCAAGCAGGGAATGCAACAGTGTGGGTGCTGAAAGGCTGAACTAAAGCCCACTGAACCTGTTGACACGTGGCTCCAAATGTTCTTACATCTCTATAGGGTCCAGTTGGTTCTGCAGGCACCAGTCCATAATTGAGGTAACTGCAGCTCCCTGGGTGGGGTCACTGAATTAACTTCCCCCAATCATATCGCTTCACAGTGTCACACAACAAAAACTCAACTCAACTTGAGACCATCCTCACTCCTATCCATCAAACAGACATATAAACTAGTTAACCTTTGTGGTCTCTGTTTATTCAGCCGAAAAAGGGAAAGTCTATCGAAAATGCCTCATTCAATAACAGCATTTCGTGAAATGGTTGATAAGGCCAACAATATTCTTCACAGTCCAATGAGGCGTTACATTTGTTCAGTAGGTAAACCAAATCAGGTTGGTGAGTTGACAGCAGCGTTAAAGCCTTGGCAGGTTCAGAAACAGATATTCATTTGTAAATATCTAGGTTGTTGTCATGCAGTCTTCCCAAGGCCCTGATAATGAAAGCCACAGGAGAGCCATACAATGTATTTCTGGAATTAATATAATATGCATTTCCTAGCCTTCTCCCTCTTTTTCAAGTGAAAGGCAGGCAGCTTTGAGGAGATTAGTGGATATGTGTAAATGGGGGGACACTTTTGTGTTGGGCCATACAATGCAGCTTATCTCTGCCAGTCGTGAATTGATTTTCCTCCGGCCTTGGTTCCACTGGATCTGAGACTAGCGAGTGGAGACAAATTGGCCTGGTTCTGTCAGACATGTCTCTGGGATGACAACGAGGCGAGTAAGTGAGGTAATCTTACCTTTAAAAAAACAAATCCATCACTGGATACAGATACAAACTTGCGCTACCTCTGAGACAGAGACACTATTTTCATGATTTATTGTCTACTTATCCTTCGGTTTTAATGGGTTGCAAACAACAACAATGGAAGATATTCCTTTTGATATTCCTTTTGATGAATGAGAATTGGGTCTATTGAAGGGATTCATGCGAGAGGTACACAATGTAAGCAAGTTCATTTTACTGTAGGAATTGGAATGGCAGGTAGCCTAGTGGTTAGTGCGTTGGGCCAAACAAGGTCGCTTATTTGAATACACGGGCTGACAAGGTGAAAATATGTTGATGTGCCCTTGAGCAAGGCACTTAAACCTAATTTGCTCCAGGATGGCCGTACTACTATGGCTGACCCTGTAAAACAAGACATTTCTCTGCTGTATGTGACCAAAAAATATTTATACTATATATCAAAGACAATACACGATACGTTCAGAGAAAAAAAAATACACATTTAGAATTTGTGTTTATTCAGAATAAAGTCATTAAGATTTCAATTAAGCCATTGAACATTGACACAGATCGACTGTAGTTATCTGCAGCGGCTCAACCATCAGTCTAAATGAAGAGGACAAATACTGTGAGTAGTAGAATTGGCTGCAACTGTGCCGTCTATGCTGGCTCCTTGTAGTGACAGAGTGAAAATCTATTTACCTTAATGATGAAGGCTTTCCTGTTTCATTTAATTAAGTTTCAAAATTCGACCGACTTCAGCAAAATTACCTTTGAAAAAGGGCATTTTTTCCTTCATAAACATACACAGTAATTAATAGGGAGTCCATATTAGTGAACATAAATTATATTTTCTGCAAACCAAACTTTCATCATTATGATTACTGCACTAGGAAAAAATGTGTAGTTCGTCACGGTGACAGATTTAAGGTCACAGGTTTTGGTTAAAGAAACAGACAGGGTAATATGGAGTGGTCTTATTGCCCGTGAAGAATTGTGCCTGGTTCAGAGCTCACTCCATAAACACAGAATATATGACTTGCATGTTGAGGCCATGCTTGAACTTGTGTCATCATATTTGAGGTAAGTGCTTTAACACAAGAAAACCAAAGCATACTTTTCACATGAGGACACCAAAGCATTCTTTGTAGATGACTTTGAGAATCTAAAAAAAAATGTCAGAGCAGGGGTAACGAATGCCCTGATTTCTCAGTTAGGGGAATACAGCTGAGGCTCTCTCCCCTTCCATTGCTAGTGCCTAAAACAAACAGGATGAAACACAGACATGATGAAACAGGCTCATAATTCATGCTATTGATTGATCACCTCGTTTAGTGGACAATTTATTCCACCAGAACCCACCTGCTACAGAGCCTCACAGGCACAATCCAGTATATCCAACCTCAGAGACTGACAGGGGTGCAATATGCAACAATCAAAATGGAAAGGATAAATACCATAGCATTAGACTGCCATTTTCTATGGTAAATACAACGAGCAGGCGTAAGATAAACCTACATGAAAATATATGCATGCAGTGTACAATATATCATATCCTACTACTTAGTGTGCACGGAAGCATGCTTCCATTGACCATGAGGTGACATATCCACAGTATCACTAACATGTAGATTGTTCCATGCTACATCTTTTCCATTAGTGGGGCCTTTGGTGTCAAGAGAAGGGCAGGTCATTTCTATACCTTCCACTTAGAAGCACCAAAGACGTTGATAGTCTGATTGGACACTTGATGAGAATAATAGAATAATGAGGGCATGCCGGTTCAGAAAGCCTGAAAAAAAGAACATGTAAGTGTTTTTATTCAAAAAAGCTTTGCCACCATCGTTCGGGAATAATGGTGTTCTTTGTGAGAGCACTTTCCATCAAAAGGGTAGTTCAGAACTTGGTCATTGTGCAAAAGGCTTTACTGTACGTTTCCTGGGTAACACCGCCAATGCCTGTCGCTAAGGGGTCAGCAGCGCTTAGCAACACTTACGTCCATGGGATTCATTTGGATTTCCTCTCATCTTGATACAAAAGATGAAAAGTCCCATGTATGCCGATTCAGCCTATCAAAGGTTTACATGTGTGCCATGTGTAATCTGCAACGTAAAGCGTGCTGTCAAGCAAAAATGCACAAAAACCCTTTACATTATCTAAGCAAATGCTTATTGAGTTTCAACGGCAAAGACCCTACTTATCATTTACTTGAAAGGCCGTGTGTATATGTGTGGGGGGTGTATCATACTGATTTACTCCGGCTGTGGCAGCACATTGTCTGCAGTACAAATCAAGCGGGGAGACAGATAAAAGAAAGAAACAAGCAGGCCTGCGTTTGAGCTGAATTACAGTACATCTACGCCTTTTGACATGATACCCAAATCACATTTCTGAAGGATATCCCACAGTTGGGGAATGTGATTGATGGATTAATGTGGATCAGCATGAATTATCACACAGTGTTGTCTCATCTTTATGCATATGTACCTTACAAAAAAAGGTCACGTATTTCTGTTTGGATGCAGGATGCACCTGCTGCAGTAAAATTTAAATGACATGTATCCAGCAACGCCATCAGGAAGCCAGTACAACAGCGTAACGGTATCTATTCTATTTAGCTGGAGAAAATGAATGAATGGAAATGCCAAAGTAGAGGCAGAGAGACGGAAGAGGTGGAGCATGGAAAGAGGATGGCATGTATTTGACTTCAAGTTGTATGTGGGCAGAGGCAAGGGCACAACCTTGTGTTGTATTTATGCAGGATGTGCTGTCAGACATGTGTGTTGCTCTGGTCTGTTCACTGGTCTGTCTGTCTGAGGGCAAACTGTTGTTATCTGTCTGCATCCCTTACACAGGGCTACTCGAGATCTGTGGCAGATGCATCTTTCACATGCTGAACTGCACATCACGGGTCAAATTCACATACAACAGTCCTGGAAACACACGCACACCAACATGGACACACGAGCCTCAGGGCTAGTTTCTCTGGTGAATGACATCTCTATGTACTGTATAGTGGACTTTTAAAATGTACTTACCAGGACAAACCAGCTGGCTCTAAATGTAGATAAGGGTGTACATACAGAGAGAGCATTGTGAGAGTGAGAAAGGCCAGGCGGCGGGAAACAGCAGAGAAGTGAGGGAGACGGGAGGCCACTAGAACGGCCCCTCTCTCCCAGGGAGGGCCAGGAAGGGGCTCTCATTAGAAGAGAAGATCGTCACAGGGATAAGAGTGCTGATAAGAGGACAATTATGAGGCAGTGATGGGGTAATATGAGGGGTCTGGCTGTGTGTTTAGTTCCCATAGGATGAATCAAATCAAATCAGAGTTATATCTCTGTTAGTTCCCCCATGAGAACGTTTACATCATCAAGCAGGGCCAAAGTAGCCTGGGCGCCAGTCTGTTTCTGCTCTCCTGTCAACTCCTTATGGAATCGTCATGCCAAACAATGACACAGAATACAAGGAGTGAAATGTTAACTAAGCAGACGGGTACCCAGGCTAGGGCCAAGGCTACAGCTGAGTCACAGAACGATCTCTCAATCTCCGCATTACTCTACCTACAGTAACAGTTTTAAAGCAAGACCTGACAGTGAAATCACATCCAACTGCAACATTCAACTACACTAGAAGTTGAAGTTGCCCTGTCTGGTAAAACATACTGTCACAGCTGGTGAACATGTCCAGCAGCATGTTTAACCTAACTAACCCCCACCTCAGTGGCCTCCCATCAGAGCAAAAGTGCTGACTGATACCTGAAAGTTCTCAGTGAGGGGGAGACTAAACAGCAGATGAAATTGATTGATTCAGCATTGCCCATCTGAGGCCACTCACAATGGCATTAGCATGGACCCCATGGCCTCAAAGTCACCTGGCTGCAGCAGTCTTGACAGCCAATCGTCTTGACGGCCATACTGATTGATAGCCGTTGAGTGTGAGGGGAGGGAGGACAGCACACACCCCAGGAACTGAGTGTAATCTGCGGCATGTCTTCACTATGGCTAGATTACTATTCAGGAGAGATCCATCAGATAGGGGCAGAGACAGAGAAGAAGGGATGATGTGGCCCCAGCCCACTGTGTCACAGGTAATCACACTATCAATTCATCTAAAAATCCCCTCCAAACAGAGAGAGGGGGAGAGGGGGAGGGAGAAAGAAAGAGATAGAGACAGCGGGTAGTAGCTACCAGTCAGAATGGGGGAGGGGGAGGGAGAAAGAAAGAGATAGAGACAGCGGGTAGTAGCTACCAGTCAGAATGGGGGAGGGAGAAAGAAAGAGATAGAGACAGCAGGTAGTAGCTACCAGTCAGAATGGGGGAGGGGGAGGGAGAAAGAAAGAGAGAGACAGCGGGTAGTAGCTACCAGTCAGAATGGGGGAGGGAGAAAGAAAGAGATAGAGACAGCGGATAGTAGCTACCAGTCAGAATGGGGGAGGGAGAAAGAAAGAGATAGAGACAGCGGGTAGTAGCTACCAGTCAGAATGGGGGAGGGGGAGGGAGAAAGAA
Source organism: Oncorhynchus kisutch (assembly GCF_002021735.2). Taxonomy (NCBI): domain Eukaryota; kingdom Metazoa; phylum Chordata; class Actinopteri; order Salmoniformes; family Salmonidae; genus Oncorhynchus; species Oncorhynchus kisutch. The sequence continues at coordinate 59,728,412 of NC_034190.2, read as the reverse complement.
AGAGATATAGACAGCGGGTAGTAGCTACCAGTCAGAATGGGGGAGGGGGAGGGAGAAAGAAAGAGATAGAGACAGCGGGTAGTAGCTACCAGTCAGAATGGGGGAGGGAGAAAGAAAGAGATAGAGACAGCGGGTAGTAGCTACCAGTCAGAATGGGGGAGGGGGAGGGAGAAAGAAAGAGATAGAGACAGCGGGTAGTAGCTACCAGTCAGAATGGGGGAGGGGGAGGGAGAAAGAAAGAGATAGAGACAGCGGGTAGTAGCTACCAGTCAGAATGGGGGAGGGGGAGGGAGAAAGAAAGAGATAGAGACAGCGGGTAGTAGCTACCAGTCAGAATGGGGGAGGGGGAGGGAGAAAGAAAGAGATAGAGACAGCGGGTAGTAGCTACCAGTCAGAATGGGGGAGGGGGATGGAGAAAGAAAGAGATAGAGACAGCGGGTAGTAGCTACCAGTCAGAATGGGGGAGGGGGAGGGAGAAAGAAAGAGATAGAGACAGCGGGTAGTAGCTACCAGTCAGAATGGGGGAGGGGGACGGAGAAAGAAAGAGATAGAGATAGCGGGTAGTAGTTACCAGTCAGAATGGGGGAGGGGAGTAGTAAAAAAACACCAGGGCCTGAATATCAATCTCAAAGTGTGGTTTCTCTTTCTGTCAGATTGAGATGAAGCAGGGGAGTGTGAGGGAGGACTAACATTTACAGTTTAATGTGGTATACTCAATATTTCAGCCTGTCCTTGCGTGTGGTAAACAGCCTCAAATGTTTACCTTTAGGTTTTTACTTTTTTATTTATTGAACCTTTATTTAACCAGGCAAGTCAGTTAAGAACAAATTCTTATTTACAATGACGGCCTACACAGGTGAAGTGATTAACACACTAGAACACATCTATTTAATGCTGATTTCCTCACTATATTCATAGAGCTGTTGCATTGTTCACACAGCATCTGCAGTTTTATGCTTTGAACAATCCAAACCCCAATGCCCAATCCTCTAACCTTTGTGCACTCACTTAATAATTGTCTACCACAAAACGACTTTTCAATTTCATTTTAAATGCATAGCCGCAGCACGCGGGGCGGGGGTCAGAGAAAGACATAACGATGAGGGGGAGGAAATGAGTGGAAACAGATGGAAGGACAACAGTTGCTCTTCGCGGCAGGGTCCTTCCGAAGGCCTTCACAATGTAGTGCGCCAGACAGCATGTGTCAGCCAGGGAAAGGACAACAATCAATCCTAACCCGACCCGCTGGGGAAGGGCGTGTGTGCTGGATACGTGATCCTCATTATTAAATTGCCACGGGACATCAATTGTCCTGTCAAAGGACAGTGGCCCACAGCCTGACCTTTGACCTCCAGGGGTTAAGGGGGTTAGAGGGGAGACACTCCGTGGCAGAGGGCTAGTCAAACCCTACCCAAGGAACGCTCCAGCACCTCCACCCACACCACATTCCCTTTCCCTAGGTCACATTGTCCAACCAAATTAAGACCCGCATCCTGTGACTGGCTAATTATTTTACAAGATTCCCTGGGGTTACTGTGACAACCAGATGGGTCACAGAAGGCAGCCGTCTGTAACATTACTACGAGACAGAGGGAGTAGGAGAGAAAAGGAGAGAGAGAGGGGGTTCTAAGGAGCAATAGAGAGAGAGAGAGAGAGAGAGGGGTAGAGAGAGAGGGGTAGAGATGATACTCTCAATGTCAGCTCTTTGACATGCCACATTTTTCACTGGGATTGAGAAAACAAGTTTAATGCTCTGAATTGATGCCTTTGCTGATTTTGCGGATAACGTTTTTTTGTGATCAGTGACAAAGTGGAAAGTCACCTTGATTTTTCTGCCTATTATTTCCATGAGACAGAGAGGAAGAGAGGGAGGCATACTCTTTCTTTATACACGCATTAGTAAAATACCTGTGGAAAACTAGTTCAAAAGATCGGTGTAAGAAAAAATAGTTTTTACATTGGACCAAGAACTCAAATCCAACAACAATTCACATCATATTTAACAGTGAATACTGTATAAATAACAACATTCTGCAGGGCCTGGAAATAAGGCTGTAAGTCATAATTATAGGACATGTACTCACTGAGGTGTTCTGGCATTGGATACAGGAGCTGTTGAAGCGCACAGCTGGGATGCGTTGCATCTTGCCCTGGATGTTGAACACACACTCATAGTTCTTCTGTCCAGACTGAGGCTGAGGGAGGTTCCGGGCTCGCAGAGTGATTGGCCGAATGATCCCTGCAGGTACCAGGATGTCACTGGTGGGCAGGATCTGAGGACAGCCCTGAAAATCAACAAACAAAGTTACAAATGAACACAGCTAATTTTCTTTGTAAACTCATCAGAATACAGGATGCCAGAACTGAATAATAAACATAATCATTCATTAAAACTTGGTCTCCATACCTAAAGAAAATGTATTGATTCCAGTTTATTGAGCGGAGAGCAGCAGTGATTTATGTCCATTAGCAGCTCTACTTTCCCAACAGAGCAGTGGTACAGCCAACCAGATGTGAAAGATCTGCACAGAGGCCATTAAAAGTGGAATAGTTTGAAACCAAAGCAAACGGAGGTTAAAATCCCTATTACACAGCTGTTGGATCCATCTCTGATTTTATGAGCCACAAATCATACTGATGAAGCGGGAAATGAATATCTTCTTTAGTCCTGCATGTCTGCCTGTGCTAGTGAGGTGAGCACAGCTCCAGAGCCCAGTTAGGGTCCAGGCATTTATTAAAGGGATTACTAGTGACATTGTGGGAAAGAACACATAAAGGATCTCGGAAGTCACAGGAAAGTCACTATTGATGCAATGATTACAATCCGAGAAAATTGCTGATGTGCCCATCCCCAACCGAGATGCCACAGCAGGCTAATGTCCCTTCAGACCCCCTGTGTATTAAAGGATCTTTAGAAATAATCTGTTATCCATTTAGCGCTGAACAATAATCAAGGAGGCTGTAAAAGCAATTTGCCAGACTGGAGGTGATAAATCAGAGGCCTTGTCTGGGCAGGTGGAGGCGGCAAGCGACGAGGAAGGCGGTGGGGTGGAGGGGAGGGAGAGGAGCCTCTGTCTGCAGGACAGATACACCGAGCACCAGCCAACACCATGGTAACAATGATGCAACTCCACAGCCATAAATCTTGCGTCTGGCAAGCGATTTGTAAAGGTTTGTATATTGGTGCATCAATAAATCTCATTTTCATATTCTGTGGATGAAGAGAAAGATTTACTTCCTGCAGGGAGGTGGTGGTGGTGGTGGTGGGCACAGGTGGTGGTGTTAGCAGGGTTCTGCCTGCAATATGAATCCGATTTATCAGCAGCACCATTGAATAACCTCCATCTCCATAGTGAGGACAGAAGGCTTCAGACTGGAGATGGTTAGCCTTTTGGAAATGATGAAATGATGAATGGCTCAGATCGCTTCTCAACCCTGCTTCGTCAATTGGCAAATTGACGTTCAAAACACCAAATAGATCCACTGATATCACATATGCCACATTGAGTCATCAGGGACCTAGCCTCAACACCTGGTTTGCCAAAAAATGCACAATTATGTCCAGTATGACAAATGTATACATCAAAGGTAATGTGAGTGAAAACATTTGTGAATAGCAAAACTTTCCCTGGTAACAGCCAAATAAATACATTTGACCACATTTGTCAATTTTGACTGGATTCATGGTGAAAAATGAGATGAGACTGAGATGAGATGAGACTAGAAACATCCTAGCAACCAGGCGATGGTGTACAGTAGCACATCTCTGAGCTCTAATCGATGGTTGACATAAACAGTAGGTACAGTGGATCTGGTTACTTAGAGCCTGTTTATTGGATTTTATGGCTACCTACATCAGAGTAAAAGTAGCATCACAAAGATACTTTGAGAGGTTGGCACAACAGAAACACATGGTTCATCTAACAGAGTAGTACAGTCACAACTGTGACATATTTTAGGCGAGGACTCAGGATGGAACTTAATGTTTTCTTTTTTTCAATTATTTGAGTGGACACATTCTAAAACCCCAAACTACTATTACATTGCTTTGGAAGTACTTATTTCTGCTTCTTTTATCAGAAAAGCGAGAGTGTGTTTAATCCTAAATGTATCATTCTATTGGCCATTCAAAATAAACTTTAAGCTTTCTCTAAGTCGAAACACGGTGTTCTCTGTATCTGCAACACTGTCATGTATAAGGCATTTCTACTGGTTTATCTCAGTGAAGTTTGAATTTTTATGAATTCCTCTTGTCTGTGTTTCAGTGGAATTGAATATAAGCGTAACCCCAAGACGCCACCACTATTTCCCCTTCATTCCCGTCTACAAAATTACATTAACAAGCTTTAATCGGCAAGCACAGGATAAGTGGTTTGTTTATCAGAAACGTTTGTGTGACATTCTAAAAAGCCCAGGGCAGGTAAGTGAGGTTTGTCATGATGAATTGGGACTCTTTTCATAGGCTGACTGGAAGACAAAGAAGGGGAGACCCATCCTCCTCAGTGAATTTCATACAAATAAAATAGTGAAACACTAAAAAAGTTTTCCTTTTTAGATAAAACTATACTGAATATTTTCACATCACCAAATAATTGATTAGAACACACTGTTTTGCAATGAAGGTCTACAGTTGCCTCAACAGCACTCTGTAGGTTAGCTAGTTTCCGTCCTCTGGGTACAGCTCATGGTTCTCGCCCCCTTCCATACACTTACACAATAATTATGACAACTTCGGGGGGCGTACTCCAACCTATCAGAGTTCTTGCAGCATGAACTGACATGTTGTCCACCCAATCAAAGGATCAAAGAATGAATCTAGTACTGAAAGCATAAGCTACATCTAGCTAGCACTGCGGTGCACAAACTGTGGTGGGTAGTTGACTCAAAGAGAGAGAAAGACAATAGTTGAACACTTTTGAACAAATAAAAGTATTTAAAAATGAAAGAGAAGCAAGAGAGAGAGAGAGAGAGTGTTATGACTTCTATGAATGATGAGTGGAGGAGTCAAGCGCAGAGAGCAGGTAATTCCGTACGTGGATCTTTTATACCAAAGACAGCGGAGACACGGACATGCAAAACAAGGGCGCATGAAACAACCCGTCCAAAATAAACAGGACTAAAACTGTCCGGAAAAATAGAGATCACACTAATAAACCAACACCAATAAACAGAGAACAAGCCCGCACAATACCCAGCGGGCCTAGTGCCCTTAAATAACCTACAAACAAAACTAACTCAAAACAGGTGTAACCAATTAGACCCAACTAACAGAAACAAAAGGAAAGGGAATCGATGGCAGCTAATAGGCCAGCGACGACGACCGCTGAGCGCCGCCACTCGAACAGGAAGAGGCACCATCTTCGGGGGGATTCGTGACAGAGAGAGAGAGAGCTAGCTACAGTGGCAAGAATAAATATGTGAACCCTTTGGAATTACTTGGATTTCTGCATAAATTGGTCATCAAATTTGATCTGATCTTCATCTGTCACAACAATAGACAAACATAGTGTGCTTAAACTAATAACACACAAATTATATAATTTTTCTTGTCTATATTGAATTAGGGATACGCAATATATTGGTGAACATATCGGAATCGGCCGATATTAGCTAAAAATGCCAACATCGGTATCGGCCCGATGTCTAGTTTAACACCAATGTTAAAAACCGATTTCAAAGTTACCGTGGATACCTATATAACGTAGGTACATAATGTAATGACGGAACGTAAAATGTTGCGCATTCCTAACCTAGCCTACAATGTCTGCTGTGTGGATCGAGCAGTCAACAAGTCGAGCAGTCATTTTAAAGAGTAAGAACATTTCAGCAAGACAACTCAAAGGCGAAATCCATTGAAGCAAAGATAATGGAATTCATTGCCCTTGACAATCAACCGTTCTCTGTCGTGGGTGATGTTGGATTTCGCCGACTGGTCGAGCACCGGTACACACTACCAAATGCACTATTTTTCAGATGTTGCCCTACCGGAGTTACACAGTAATAGCGCCACTGCTATTAGATTTACGACATACATACTATGGAACGCCGTTTGGGTCTTTGCGTGTCAAAAAATATACAGTAGCACTGTCAAAGCTGTAGAAAAAAGTCTGCAAACAAGCAAACATCGGCCACGAAGGATGTGTTTACAATACCGCGTTGGTAATAAAGCATCATTTGTTTGACCGCAACTTCTGGGGTACCAAGCTTTAGCTTGGCACCTAGCTAGCACCAATACAACCAGCCTGAAAACAATGACCAGTAGAAACTACAGTCATTTTCATTATTCTTAGCAATGATTTAGGAATCGTTGTGAGTAAGTATTAGCTAGGTTGACACCTTTGGCATACTTTGATTTTGAAGGCTAACCGCAAAGTCCACTATTGTGGCTAGCTTCACAAAGATGGGTCCGACCACCATTAATCAAATAAGAACTGTCTTATAAATTAGGGTTATTTTAGATGATGACACCTAGCTACTGAAACAGATTATGTCATTTTGCTATGTTTTTGGGGAAGAACAGTGTTATGCATCCATGAGCTAGCTAGCTTTTTTTATGAACATCAATATAGGTGAGCGAAGCAACTTTACCAGCATCATAGCATACGTATTGATGAATCGTTGTGACATATGAAATACGAGTGATAGTGTAATCAATGTGTAATAATTATGTAAAAAATGTATGAGCGCGTTAAATTATTATGTGACGTGCAGTCATATTCAGATCCTGATTGGTCAACAAGTTTATTTGACACGTCAAATAGTGTTATTTGACATGTATCTTTTTTGACACGCAAAGACCCTAACGGTGTTCCATAGAAATCCTGGTTGAGAATGAAATGACTGAACAAATGAACAATGAAACAGCACAGGAAGTAATTGAAAGAAATAGGTTTTGATGATGTTTTACTGGTAATGGGGACATACCTAAGTGCGAACAAAATACCTTTTTGGTCAGTGTGGTGTGTGTGTGTAACCTTTATTTAACTAGGCAAGCCAGTTAAGAACAAATTGTTATTTACAATGATGGCCCGGATGACGCTGGGCCAATTGTGGGCAGCCCTATGGGACTCCCAATCATGGCCGGATGTGATACAGCCTGGATTCGAACCAGGGACTGTAGGTAGTGATGCCTCTTCCACTGAGATGCAGTGCCTTAGACTGCTGCGTCCATGTGTGTGTGTTAACTATTTAACTGTACTAGTATGCTTAAAAGGCCGCTAAAATTTTTAAGTATTTGTTATCAGTATCGTTTTTTTGGGCAAGGACAATATTGGATATCGGTATTGGCTAAAAATGTCATATCGGTGCATCCCTATATTGAATACATCATTTAAACATTCACAGTGTAGGTAGGAAAAAGTATGTGAACCCCTAGCTAATTGGAGTCAGAAGTCAGCTAACCTGGCGTCCAATCAATGAGACGAGATTGGAGATGTTGGTTAGAGCTGCCTTGCCCTATAAAACACACTCACAAAATTTGACTGTGCTATTCACAAAAAGCATTTCCTGATGTGAAACATGCCTTGATCAAAAGAGATCTCAGAAGACCTAAGATTAAGAATTGTTGACAAAAGTATCTCTAAAAGCCTTGATGTTCATCAGTCCATGGTAAGGTAAATTGTCTACAAATGGAGAAAGTTCAGCACTGTTGCTACTCTTCCTAGGAGTGGCCATCCTGCAAAGATGACTGCAAGAGCACAGCGCAGAATGCTCATTGAGGTTAAGAAGAAGCCTAGAGTGTCAGCTAAAGACTTACAGAAATCTTTTGAACATGCTAACATCTGTGTTGACGAGTCTACGATACATAAAACACTAAACAAGAATGGTGTTAATGGGAGGACACCCCAGAAGAAGCCACTGCTGTCCAACAAAAACATTGCACGTCTGAAGTTTAAAAAACTTGTACCTGGATGTTCCACAGGCCTACTGGCAAAATATTCTGTGGACAGATTAAACTACAGTTGAGTTGTTTGGAAGGAACACACAACACTATGTGTGGAGAAAAAAGGCCAACAACAAAACCTCATCCCAACTGTAAAGTTGGTGGAGGAAGCATCATGATGCGGGTCTGCTTTGCTGCCTCAGGGCCTGGACAGCTCGCTATCATTGACGCAAAAATGAACTCCCAAGTTTATCAAGACATTTTGCAGGAGAATGTTAGGTAATCAGAATGGCTTCAACAGAAGAAAATAAGCCTTCTGAAGGGGCCCAGTCAGTCCTAACCTCAACCCAATTGACATGCTGTGGCATGACCTCAAGAGAGCAGTTCACACCAGACATCCCAAGAATATTGCTGAACTGAACAGTTTTGCAAAAAGGAATGGTCCAAAATTCCTCCTGACTGCTATGCAGGTTTGATCCGCAACTATGATGTCTAAACTGGTTATTATCCTGGCTGGGTTCTGTGTGATGTCTAAACTGGTTATTATCCTGGCTGGGTTCTGTGTGATGTCTAAACTGGTTATTATCCTGGCTGGGTTCTGTATGATGTCTAAACTGGTTATTATCCTGGCTGGGTTCTGTATGATGTCTAAACTGGTTATTATCATGGCTGGGTTCTGTATGATGTCTAAACTGGTTATTATCCTGGCTGGGCTCTGTATGATGTCTAAACTGGTTATTATCCTGGCTGGGTTCTGTATGATGTCTAAACTGGTTATTATTCTGGCTGGGTTCTGTATGATGTCTAAACTGGTTATTATCCTGGCTGGGTTCTGTATGATGCCTAAACTGGTTATTATCCTGGCTGGGTTCTGTATGATGTCTAAACTGGTTATTATCCTGGCTGGGTTCTGTATGATGTCTAAACTGGTTATTATCCTGGCTGGGTTCTGTATGATGTCTAAACTGGTTATTATCCTGGCTGGGTTGAGGTTATTGCTGCCAAAGGAGGGTCAACCAGTTATTAAATCCAAGGGTTCACATACTTTTCCCACCCTGCACTGTGAATATTTAGACATGAAAACGTATAATTGCTTGTGTGTTAGTAGTTTATGCAAACTGTGTTTGTATATTGTTATGACCAATTTATGCAGAAATCCAGGTATTTCCAAAGGGTTCACAGATTTTTTCTTGCCACTGTATATTTTGTTGCGAATGCAGCTAGCTAGTTTAGCCTACTCAAACACCCGGCTGAAACAGAGAGGGATGCTATGCTAGCTAGCTGGCTATGGCTATCCAACACTGGAACTCTTCCAAGTCAAGGTAAGGTTTTGGTTTTATAAATGTATTGACATTGGGACCAGCCGGTGTAACTGCTAAACTTCTTGCTGACTGCACACTGTACTCCATGATTGTAGTGAGTTTACTAACAAGTTACTTCTAGTAGCTATGTTGACTATGGCGTTAGCTAATATGGTGACAACGATGTAAGCTGTGTGTAGCGGTTATCGGATATGATATGAAAGTTTGGCTTGGAAAGTTTTCTTCAGCTGGTCAGTGACAGCTGATGTGTTTTGCACTGAAGTCCATAAGCGAAGTGAAAATGTGAGAGGAGGAGAGCATATAGATGCGAGAAGGAATTATAGATATCATGCTGCTTGTATGTGATCAGGGTTGTATTCATTCTGCCGATTGTGTTGAAAATCGTTTCTTAAACGCATGTAAACGGAATGAAACGGGGATAAACATACCTGAATTTGTCCAATGGAAACTCTTGTTTGTAACTGTTGGACTAATGATTACACCCTAGATCAGCTAGATGTTGGCTCGAGTGTATAAGGCGGTATAGAATCTGTCACTGTCTGTCACCATGATTACTTTCATTTTCCTCTCGACCTTGAACGTTGTAAACGTAACCTCATGATGGGTAAAGAGAAAACCCGAGTCTCATGTAGTAGCTTAAACCTATCAATGTTACATTGAGCTGGGTGAATGGAATATGAATGACAGTCATCCAATATGCTGTAATAGCCATGCTCATAACAAAAGATTTGTCCTCCCTCATCTTAAACCTCACGACTGCCACTGCTGGCTATGCTATAAGACATGTAATACATGTGAGGCTAATGCAATAAGCCATGTAATAGAGGAGCAGTCCCTCCTCGGTGGTAGGCCTACAGTACAGTAACAGTATAGTCTCCGAGGCAGCTGTATATTCTCCCCCAGCAGGGCCGTTCCCTAATGCTGATTAGCACCCCATTAAGAAAGCCCGGGAGTTTACAGCCTGTTGACAGTGTTTCCATTAACCTTATTGTGCATATCCCAGTTATCACACAGCTAAGCACTTTTCTCTGTTGAAACATTAAAAGCCAGAGATGGTAGTGAGGTATAATTTTTCTCTCGCTTTCTCCCTCTCTCTCTCTCTCTCTCTCCCTCTCTCTCTCTCTCTCTCTCTCTCTCTCCCTCTCTCTCTCTCTCTCGCTCGCTCTCTGAAAGCAGTGACTAGCAAAATCGGGCTGTTGCTGCTTACATATGCGTACATTTCTCCTTCACCATTGCTTAGCCACTGTTCTTTCCCTTTTCTATTTCTCCTCTCTTAATCCCATTTACAGTCTCCATTCGCTGTAGTCCTTGAAATGGGCTCCCTACGCGTGGTAGAAAAAAACACAACCCTCCAAATCATCTGAGAGCTGCTCCAATTAAACGCTAGCTACACGGCAGGCTCCTAATTCTTCCTAATCAAACTCAAACTAGTAGCATCTAAACTCAACGTGGGAAATATATGGATTGAACACAGTTTGCTATTCTGGACTCCAGCATCTTCTACAATTTATGGATAGATTTTTATTTTATTTTATTACTAATAGAAAAGCAACCAAGAAGAAAAAAAAGAACTGTTATGATATCATAGCTGACATGGAAACAACCCTTGATGACAGAGAAGGATTCAAGCCACTTTGTGCCACAAAGACCGGTAGACTGAGGCAATAGAAAGTTCTCACATATAGGCTGTGACCAATAACAAAGCATGCAGGGAACCAATCTGATCTTGATGTTTTACTTGCAAAGTCTTTTGTAGCTTATCTTTCTTGTTTGGCATGAGAAGAGAAGACAGGGGGGGGGGTTCTTATGCTTCTCCTCAGTGGGTTGTACAGTGGCCTCTGGGTTACACAGTGAGTAATGGGCCAACTTGATTTCTGTGGCCGTGGAGGGGGCTCGGTAATGGGCTACTGGTGACAGATGCACACAGTGTCACTTCCTGTCTTGCTGAGACACTGAACCTCTTTTGCCGTCCCCACCGCTGAGTGCCAGGACCACTGCCATGCTTCCTGCCGGGCTAATGGCTCCTCGGTCACTCATCCCACAATTAATTACTGGGCCATCACTCGTTAATAAAGGGCCGTCCCACTGAGACACAGCACCGAGGGGAACAGAGGGTTGTTTTCGAGAGCCCAGCAGAGCGCTGTTTGATCTCAGGGGCCCTCTGGGAAAGGCCAATATGAAAATGTGTCTTTGAGCTCTCACTAAATATTAGGAGTCCCAGTGAGACGCTCCCCCTGAGCTGGCGAGGAGCTCCCTTTAAGGTTAAAGATCTGCATGGTGTAATTAACTTTAGTGTAATGATTCATGTGGGGGAAATGTGGGACGGAGCAGGCTGCACAGTATCTATCTGCCAGCCTGTCTGTCTGTTGGGCTCTGTGGCTGGCTGGCTGGTGGGGCCAGAAGATTTTCTTCAGATGGAAAATCGATTCCTACTCAGATACTCTCAACTGAGGAGCTGAGGCTGAGAATAAAAGAGCATCCTTGGCCGTGAACAACTCTGCGATCTCTCGGTTTAACCAACCAATTAATGTACTAAATAAGGAACCTTTCACATCACAAAGCCTGTTTCCAAACTCTGTATGCAAGATTTGGACTCTACCCTTACATTTGCAGCACAGCAACTTTTTAAACCCATATCAGGTTTCAGTCATTCAAAACATTCCCCTCTCAGAAACCAAACAGTTTACGGCTGCTGGTTCCCACAGGGATGACTTTTCCCACCCTAATGAACGTGGTGAAGGACCAGTAATGAGCTATATATCTCATGTCAATAGTAGTCATTATCACATCACTGAATACACCAACTAATGACACTACCTAATCTAAATGACAACACATGACTAAGGGCAAGAACATTTCAAATTAGCCTATAGATACATACAGAGTGAAACTTTTATTCAGGGGGGAAGGGTTTGTTTTTTATTTCTCATTTCCTGTGAGCCATACATCCTTGTGGAGGACAGTGAGTTTGGACGGAGCTCAGTTCTGATCCAGTCCTATCTCTCTCTGCACACTCCTGGAATGAAGTAGGCCACTGTGCTGTGGATTATACAGTAGGATCTGGCGGGCTGGCGTGTCCTTGGAGAGACATGGGGGAGAAACCTGTTCTGAGTAGAGCAGCACATCTCCTCCCCCCAGCCCATAGCCCTCTCTCTTTCTGTTTGTCTGTTTGGAGTGCCCCCGCTGTTTCTCTGAAGCACCTCTCCAACCCAAGGCCAACAAAGCCCTGGTAGCACACTGGAGAACAGGGCTGCAGATGAGACACGCTCCACTGACACAATCACACACATATGCAACCAGAGAGATAGACACACTAGAGGGCTGCATTCCTGCGGGACCTGCATGTCCCGACAAAGATCATTGCTTCATGGGCTCTATTTTTTGACCTGCGGTTGGGAGCGGGCGGTCAAACAGACAGCTTTGGGATTCAAATATTTGTGTTTTCCCACAAATCATTTGGAAACGGTTGACTTTCTGCTTTGTATGCGCTAGCCTAGGCCAGGGATGGGCAACTCCAGTCCTCTGGGCCTGATTGGTGTCACACTTTTGCCCCAGCCCCAGCTAACACACCTGACACCAATAATCAACTAATCATGATCTTCAGTTTAGAGTGTGATTAGTTTAATCATCTGTGTTTGCTAGGGATGGGGGAAACATGTGACACCACTCCAGCCCCCCAAGGACTGGAGTTACCCATCCCTGTCATACCTCTTGTATTAAAAACACATCTTTGTTGCATTTTTCACACACTCAGAATTCGCTGCTTCAAGTTCAGTAGCCTACTTCTCCTCTCCTAGCTGGGCGTGCGAGATCAAGTGTGTCTACTATATTTGTAGTCTACAGGTTCAGTGTGGTCTCAATTCAATAGAGTAGGCTATAGCCTATGCATAGACGGAGAAGAACGGGGCAGTTAGCTATCCAAGGAAATGTACTTCACAAATATGATTAGCCTCTAGTTTACTATATTGTCTAGAAATAAATAATGGTCAACCATATTTGTCTCCGTCTGAAAATCGTCCCTCCCCTAAAAGGTGGGCTATAAAACAGAGCTCAAGAGAAAGAGCAAGTCTCTCCAACTCTTCTCTCTTGAAACTATGTCTAGCCTATTGGCTGATATTGCCCAGTAAATACAGATAGCCTATATAATGGACCATGTGAGAATCTCTGGTAATTAAACATTTTGATATTGCCAATAGGCTGCCCAATTGCTGCGACCATGGCTGGCAAGTGAGCTGCGTCATATTCATCTAAAATAACATTGGATATATAACGTGGGAAATAATGTGGGACTGCGGTTGGTTCCGGAACCAGTTCTTGCGGTAGCGTGTGGGAGTCAGACAGAAAGTCAGCGGGTGTGGGCAGGTGTGCTATGAAAAGCCGTGGGTGGGAGCGGGTTGAATAAATCAGTCCCACACAGACCTCTAACACACACACATATGCACACAGAGACAGACACGCGCACGCACACAGATCCACACACTAACAATCTAAAACTTAAAACATGAACAACTGACATTGACCACTGGACAGAAATACTATTCGTTGAATAATAGACCACTGTGCTAAGTTCAAAAAACGCGCTCTGGCAGCCAGGCCTACGTCAAAATAGATTTTTCCCCTCTGCTTTACTTTACAGCAAATGACAGTGAACTTGTTTAATCACAACATACCAGTCCAAGCCTACTTCTAAAATCCTCTTATGATATGTGTGCTCGTTTGTGAATCACCCCCTCTTTCTCTGTGGGGGTGGAGGAAGAGGAGACAATACTGACCTGCTTCTCCACCATATTCCCCCTCCAGTATCAACAGTGCATGAGTCACTCTTTTTCGCTGAGTAATTCCTTTTTTTTCTCAGAGGGAGATAAGGAGATTGTCAATCGTGGTGCTGGGGGCAAGGAGGCTGGGGGAGGCAGTGACGGGCTGGCTGGCACATCCCTGCCGCCCTGCTGTTGGCTGCCTCTGTCTGATAAGCCTAGATAAGGCATCGCTTTGATGTTCAGTTAAGTGTCAAATTAAAATGTGCCAAAAGCCGAAGGGAGCGTGTTTCCACCCCCCTGTTACAAAGGGACGCTGCTCCTCTTTTCTCTTAACCCCTCTCCCCTACCCCCTGTCACCCCTGATCCGTATTCTGAACAGAGATGGCTCTACTTGTAAAGTAAGGTGGTTGTTAATTAGGGGATGTATTCTTATATGATGCTTGTATTAGTCAAATTACTGTTTCATCTTCTGTCTCCAATTCATTACGAATCATCCATTATGATTCTCCTGCTAAGAACACAGAATAATGAGGGCAATTTGCTTTATTCTGTTTGTTTCAACGTTCATTGTTAATCTATCAGCATTTTGTGTTATCAATCATGTTTGAACAGATCATGGAAGTTTACAAGCTGGTAGAATCTTCTGTGAGAAGACAACAACAGCAGATTGGGGAGGTCTGTCTGTATCCCAGTCATATAAAGGGTGTTAAGGTTCTGTAGGGCATCTCTTGCTGAAAAACAACCACCGCAATAAAGCTACAGTGTTAAGTCCGAGCCTCTCAATACCCTCCTTATATACTGCTGCCCTGGGATTCTCAGCTGGTCTGTGGACCAGTCAAGTGTGTAATCAATGTGTTCTGAGACACTGAGAAAGAGAGCGACGGGGTAAGGGTGGATGCAAAGCCATTATGAGATCCAGACAATTACTCTGGTGTCACTCTCTGTCACAGTAAACCATCATTTGGCCTAGTTTGATGGTTTGACACTCTCAGGGGCATTGGGGAAGGAGCAGAGGCATATAGACGATGTGGGTTTTTATATTTAACATCAAATAAATACACATTGTACCAGATATTATGACATACAAAAAAAAAAAAAAGTATTGTGAAACCACATCATAGCACATTAGTTTATTGTTAACCGAGAAGCTAGTGACCTTTCTGGTCAGTTCGCTAGTCAGCTCATGCTCTTCTTTCCTGCAATTTTTTGGGGAGGGGAATACTACAACCCACCTTAAAGTGCCTGCATGTAAACGAAGGAAAATACATTTGCTTTGAAAAGATGGGCGAACAAAACTTCTATGGTTCAATATGACAAAGAATTCCAAGTTTACGACTGAATGGGACTTTAAGACCACTCCAATAAGTTAGTTCCCAAACGGTGCCGACAATGTGTCCCGGTCGTAGTGAATGCTTCGATTGTGTGGATCACACACACAACATTGGGACCAGTGTGTTAAACTATGGGGTCAGCTAGACCTAGGTTCACAGGACCATGACCAGGTTGGATTCTCCACGGACTGTAAAAGGGCCACAGCGCTGAGGTCATATGAATAATAAAAGCAGACAGGCAGCTCCATGGACAGCCTTCCTGTCACCCCGGGGGCCTCATCCTGTGTTCAGTCTGCTGTAAGATGCCATTCATTAGTGTCTGTTTGGGCAGTATAGTCTCTTACCTCCACGCTGCTGACGCGTCCCTCCTGGAAGGAGCACTCTGCCAGGTTGTTGGTGCAGATGTGGCGGTATTTACACCAGTTGCAGGGGAAGGGGCTGCTCACACAGGAGGTGCACCTGGGGAGAGAAGGGGGAGAGGGTGAACTCTCAGATTTAACAGCCTGACTTCGACTAAAGAGATCTACTGTCTGTGTGGATGAGAAGGGCTGCCTACAGATCTCTTGGTCAATATGTCATCAACCTCTCTGGTAAGCCTGCAGAGCCAATGGGCTAGGCTAGCATCATATTCTAGCTGCCTTTCAATTAGAAGCTAGAAATTAATTACAGCCTGAAAAGCTATTTCATCTGCAATCAAAATGATGATTCCAAGGACTATGAAATACCCGTGGACCACTGACAGTCCCACCATCAACGATAGGCAACACAGGTAAACGTCAGACTCTCAACGCATTGTAGGAGGACAGAATAAAAACTCAAGTGGTTTCCTTCCATGCTCGTTCCACTCTTACTCTGAGCCTTTCTGCGTTCCCCTCCGCCCCTCCTCCGCAGTACAGCCTATTGCATTCTGAGCACAAAAAGGTCTGCATGAGGAGAGGAACATCCACTTTGTCCCATACTAATCATAGCCTTCCTCTGGAGGCACGGTTCAAATCCCCTTTGGAGGGTACTCAGCAGTCTGCTCACACTGACTCCTTAGCTACACTGCACTGTATAATCTCCAGGCTGACTGCTGCCTCCCTGTCGGTGTGGGGGATATCGGAAAGCATTCTGCAGGCAAGCCACATTTTATATACACCTGGAAATAATACAAACACATTTTCAATACGGTGGACTGGCTACTTGTCGACCATGTTAATATAGCATTTGAGTCCGTGTATTCGTAGAGATTTACAATGCCTGCTCTACACATATAGTATACCTCAGCAGCCCTGACTCTTGTAAAGGGAATGAAAATGCCTGCTTTAATATGAGAACAACGAGTGCCACTGGCTGTAGGCTGGTGCAGTGCTGCCTTCCACTGCAGAGGGAGGGGATCTGTTGTAAATACTGTGTGCAGATCAGCATGTCTTGACTGAAATATGCAATATGCTGCGTCAGGGGTATAAACTCCATCAATTCACTTTGGTCTAATTTCAGTGAAGCCTGAGAAACACAGCACGGCCAAAACTTGACACACTGATGAAGTGAGTTTCCTTCCTAACATCACTGCTTGGAAGTGGATTCAGTAGCCAATCGGAGTGGTGTTTCTGGAAACTGGTCAAATCAAATTTTATTAATCACATGCTTCGTAAACAACAGGTATAGACTAAAAGTGAAATGCTTACTTATGGGCCCTTCCCAACAATGCAGAGAGAAAGAAAATAGATAAATCATAGAAAAGTAATAACACTTAATAATTCAAGTAATAATAAATACACAATGAGTAACGATAACTTGGCTATATGCACAATGTACCAGTACCAAGTCGAGGTCCAGGGGTACGAGGTAATTGAGGTAGATATGTACCTATAACTAGGACTATAGTACAGTTGAAGTCAGAAGTTTACATACACCTTAGCTAAATACATTTAAACTCAGTTTTTTCACAATTCCTGACATTTAATCCTAGTAAAAATTCCCTGTCTTATGTCAGTTAGGATCACCACTTTATTTTAAGAATGCGACATGTCAGAATAATAGTTGAGAGAATGAAGATGATTGAGAGAATGCCAAGAGTGTGCAAAACTGTCATCAAGGCAAAGGGTGGCTACATTGAAGAATCTCAAATATAAAATATATTTGCATTTGTTTAACAATTTTTTTATTTTAAAGTTTTGATGTCTTCACTATTATTCTACAATGTAGAAAATAGCAAAAAATATATTTAAAAAATAACCTTGAATGAGTAGTTGTGTCCAAACTTTTGACAGGTACTGTATATCTCTGATCTTTTATCTCCATATGAGCCAGGACGCAGCTTGAGATCCTCTGGCAGCCCATTCCAAAGTCTAGTTTGAAAACTGAAGCAGACTGGGCATTTGCCATTAGGGCCCCTAGACCTTGGAATGGTCTGGCAGTGGAGATCAGGCTTGCAGATGCAGTGCCTCTTTTAAATCCCTGCTGATGACATACTACAGTAACATAAAAATACTTGATTTCACTGTAAGATTTTAATGAGCTATCTTGTTTCTTTCCTCTTCCTTCTGTCTATGTTTCTTTGTTAGCACTTTTATTTTATTTGATCATTTTATGATGTGAAGCACTTTGTTACCTGTATTGAAAAGCGCTATACAAATAAAGTTGTTATTATTATTATTATTGGAATGCCTGTGGAAAATATGACTGACAGGTAAATAATGGAGATAGGAAGGGGAGAACTGAAAGGTGTTGCAGGGGAGACGAGAGAGAGCCTTAAAAGGTATCCCAGAGATGTAATCATTTCTTACCTTCCAGTCTTACAATAAGAAGCTTTTGTGCTTAAATGCCTAAAATGGCAAGGGGAGATACGGTGAAAGTATATAATCAGTCAGAGCTTCAGAGCTAGCTAACTTCCCTTTTACAGGTGGTCATTATCCCTGAGGATGCAAGAAGGGAAGGAGCTCTTACAAAATTGCGGGAGAAGAAAATGAGAGCCAACGTGGCAGGGCTGGGGTGAGTGAGTGAGTGCTGTCCACCAGCAACACCAGAGGGGGAAACAATTCAAGGGCTAAATGTTCCCACAGGGTTTTTGTGAAAACAGGAAATCTGGCTTGGCTTCAGGCAGACTACTCTGGCAAGGTAGGCCTCTGCCGAGGTTGCCATGGCAACTGCCGAGCCCTGCATGGATTATGTTACCCTGCTTCCTTACACTAGAGAATTGATCGTTGTGTATGTATTCTGCCAGCCGACAAGGCTATTTTATTCTCTGACAAAAAAACGCATTCATTTAATAATAATAATAATAAGTAGAGCGCTTTTCAATTTACAGACGTAAATAACCAAGCTCTTTACATTGAGAGCAACCATTAAAATTAAAATTAAAAGGGCTCTACAAATAAAAACATTAAGCGAGAAATTAACAGATAGCTAGCGGTCTAGTACTATACAAGACACAGTAAAGGAGGCAACAAGGTCAAAACAATAGAACTCGACACTAACGTACAAGACCAACGACAGACACCCCAACAGAGATCACATTAAGTGAAAGCCAGTTTGAAAAAGTGTTTCTTAATCTCAAACTTAAAGGCAGTGGTGGTCTGGGGCATGCGGAGGGTGGGAGGGATGCGGAGGGTCTGGGGCATGCGGAGGGTGGGAGGGATGCGGAGGGTCTGGGGCATGCGGAGGGTGGGAGGGATGCGGAGGGTCTGGGGCATGCGGAGGGTGGGAGGGATGCGGAGGGTCTGGGGCATGCGGAGGGTGGGAGGGATGCGGAGGGTCTGGGGCATGCGGAGGGTGGAAGGGATGCGGAGGGTCTGGGGCATGCGGAGGGTGTGAGGGATGCGGAGGGTCTGGGGCATGCGGAGGGTGGGAGGGATGCGGAGGGTCTGGGGCATGCGGAGGGTGGGAGGGAGGTCCGAGAGAGCAGAATGCTCGGTCACCCATTGTTTTTAGGCGTGTCTTTGGGACTGCAAGGAGTCTTTGACCATTTGACCGGAGTGAACGTGAGAACTGTTAAGGGCTGAGAAGTTCACTGAGGTATTGGGGACCAGAGCCATTTTTTGAGGAATAACAGGAATTGGATGGGTAGCCAGTGCAGATAGGCTAGAATGGGGGTGTGATGTGGGTTCTTGTGAGGACCCTGGCATTTCTGTTCTGCACAAGCTGCAGCCTGTGGATGCCTTTTGAAGGGAGAGCACCAAGGAAGCCATTGCAGTAATCAAGTCGGGAGGTGATGAGGCAGTTGACCAGCTTTTTCAGATCAAGTTTGGAGAGAACAGGACAGAGCCGGGTGATGTTTCTCAGGTAAGCCGCAAACAAATTATAGTAAGCATGTTTGGATGTGATGAAGACTGAGTTTGCCAGATAACCACTTTTTCTACATTAACGTGTTCATCTTAAACTGTGAGGCATCATGTAAATTCAAAAACAATGGCAATATACACAATATTCAGTATGATACTGAGTGTCATACACTCCTCCATGTCAAAAAAGAACACTGACACCCACACCATCGACCCAGTGCTAACCGAGAGTCTTGTGCAGCTGAAATGCAAATGCGCACATATGGCAGTAAAACAGTGCAGCTCCACAAACGAAGCAGAAGAAAGACGAGACCTCAGGCATGGAGCTCAGCACTTCACAGAAGCTGCAGCCAGCGAGAGGCTCTGAGCGAGGGGCTCCGACTGATCCTAGGAGAGAGGCACAGTCCCATTGTTCTGCCTCAGCACAGATGTGGTCTGGAAGCCTGGCCCTGCCCTGCGTGAGGCTGCTGCTGCTGTTCCAGACCAGGACCATATGAAATCATATTAGCCAGCAGCATCTGGCCAGCCTGTCCAGGACGTTATCTGGTCATGTGTCCTGTGGTCGTATGATGGATAACAGCGACAAGGAGTATGGACGTAGCAGTGGGACATCACACTGTGTATGGCATGATTGCCAGTTCTCATTGGTTTTGTCATTGTATTTATGTGTCCTTCCTTGTATTTTTGCTTTCCAACATGACGAGTTTCTGAAAGTCCTTGTTGAAAATAATGACAATAAACATAACTTTATACCATCTACAGCAGTGGTCACCAACCTTTTCTGAGTAAAGATCACTTTCGCAGTCAAAAAGCAAAGCCGAGATCTACCACTCAGATTTGTTTTAAAACATGACTTGGATTTTTTAAACATTAACCTAATAAAAACAGTTATGTTGGAATGAGGTTTGTGCAGTAGGCAGGCCTAAGACATTATCACAGCATATTGGCTAGATGTCAATATTGTTCTTCTCAGACCACATTATATTTCAAAACTTGAGCTTTGATGACAAAATAGAACAGTTGGTGTAGCACCTGTGAGGCACAGCTGAGTATAAATTGAAATCATTTGCTTTTTTATTTTACTGGACTGATGGCACCTGTATTTGATTGTGATGGTGCTTTCAAGGCAACTGGAAAAAAACTAGATAAAATCACGACGTCAGTGACGTTCAGGTCGGAAAGTCGGGGCTCTAGAAAGACGCCAAAGATTTCGAGTTGGATGACCATTCAAAGCTATTTTTCCCAGTCTAATCTAATTTTTTCCCTAGTTTCCAAAAGTCTTGAACACACTGAAGTCGGAGATGACGGAGTTACGAGTTCCCAGTTGTTTTGAACATGGCATTAGTCTCAGCGGATTGAGGGAGAGAGCAGCAGAGGGTCCACCTCTCACTGTCCATGCTCTCTCCTTCCTTTCCTTCTGGTGAGACTGATCAGAGAGAGGGGACACCGTTGTCCACTTGATGGTGAAACTCGAGTCGCATCGCATCCGCATCTGCCTCAAGCACAAATTCATGTTGTTCCTATGACCAGAGAAACTGAAATATTCCTTGATATTAAAATAGACATAACGAGCTGCTAATAATAATACAAATGCAGGGCTACTCATTAATTGCAGCTGCAGTGCAAACAGCAGTAGGTGTTTTATGTTTTGTAATAGTGTTGAATTAAAACAGTGACAGTGCTAAATGAAAAATTGAACCTGAGCTCACTCATAAAAACAGCAGCTCTTTTCTGTATTCTTTGACAGTCTCTCTGGTCATTGTTTTAAAAGTTATGAAATCTCAGGTAGGCTAGTATCAAACTTCTAGGCATGGTGATTTGAGCTATCCAATCGGCCAGCGCAGTAGGCACACTCGATTTAGCCACAGGTCTCCTGGTCCACCAGGTAGGCAGAATTTGTATTTTCAGACAAATGAAATGGTTATAAACTTTGCCAACCCGGTATGCAGGGCTTCTGAATCAAGTGTACCTACAGCCAACAGCGCAACACGAATAATACAAAAAAAGAACGCAAGCCTTTTATCGTCGGCTTTTCTACAGAAATGTTTGGTAATCGACTAGAAATGCGATCGACCAGTCGGTGACCACTGACCTACAGTATTTTTATACCATCATAAAAACAACTTGACGAGGAGATAAATGAATGAAAAAAAACAGGAAACCTGTGACTTGTCAAGGCAGTTTCTCAGCCTGACGTGGCTACACAGTCCCATAGAAATCATCAAGTAACTTCAAGTGACGGACTGACCCAATCAATATGTTACTTCACTGAACGCTCCTCTGTATTTCCTCTCCTCAGAGAGCGAGATGAGAGATCGCAATAGATAGATACTTACGACTGGAGCACGCTGCAGTTGTAGAAGATGAAGTCAGTGGTGATGAACTTGTGCCCTGTCTCCTTGGACTTCAGGAAGAACTTGACCACTCGCTTGTCACCTGAAATGACAAGAGACCCACAGTGAGCCAAACAGGCTAGAAGCTCGGAAACAATTATCCGTCCGTCTGAGATCCCATACCCCAGGAAAATAATCTTCTTCTAAGCAAATTAAATCATGTAGATTTGTATAAAAATGTCTAATTGCTCCTGCCTTTTATCTAACATTTCCATTACCAAGAGAAGTGCACTTATGGTCCTAAACAGGAACCCCATGAACAGATGTACTATTTCATTTGAAGTAAAGGCCGCATCTCAACTAGTCCAATTATACCTGTAGGCCTGACTTCAAGATAATTGGCAAAGCATTTCTAGTGGACTTTAAATAATTGCCGCTAATGGAACAAAACACGAGCTACTGCACTTTTCAGGTTCCCATCAGTAGATCTAGCAAGAGCATTCAGTTGTTTTCGAAAAACACATTAAGGCCCATGTCCACAAGGCTCAGAAAAACCAAAACACTGTGTACGTCAGACACATTACAGCAGTCTGAACAAAAAGCAAATATGATACAACCAACTGAAGTGTATGAAAACGTATAGATAATATCATACACAAAAAGTATGGCTATAGTGATAAATATGATCATCAGAAAATAACAACATTATTATTCCACGGACAACCTTTGAACGTGGTCCTCTGTATCTCAGTTGATAGAGCATGGCGCTTGTAATGCCCGCATAGTGGGTTTGATTCCCGTGACCACCCATATGTAAAATGTAAGTCGCATTGGATAAAAGCATCTGCTAAATGGTTTATATTATTATTATTATTAATATAGATTTATAGTGGTATCTGATAGAAGCTTTACCGTATCCCTGTGCGAGGGAGGGGACATCTCTGAGGGAGGGGGACATACAGAGGATCTGCCCCTTGGCCAGCACCTCCCCTGGGCTCTCTGTCAACTCCTCAAACACACACGTCACCCCGGCTGACAGGCTGGGCACGTTTACCACTTTCACACTCAGCTGGAGGGAGGAGGGGGGAGAGAGACGGGAGAGAAGCATATCAGGTGACAGGTGGAGTCGTCCCTGCGCGTATCCTTGCATCTCAGTGAAGGTTAGACTAACACCAGAAATCTTTAACGACAGCTTAATGAGCCAACTCCATATTGGTCATGTTGAGATTAGCTAGCGTCGTGCTTTTCTCTGGTGAGAACATTTTTTATTTTTTATATTTTTTTACAGCCTGTAATTACCTGGGTGGAAGTAGAGGTCACAGATATGTTGTTAGGTGTGACACTAATGTCCACACACTGGTCCAGCTCTGTGTTAAAATGCTGCGGCTCGGCCCACTTCTCACAGGCCTCCTGTCTGGAACACCTGGGAGAAAACCCAATGAGGTTAGGGGTCAATAATGATCACAACATTACATGCTGTACTACTCCTAAAATGACACTCAGCTCAATGCAGTACACAGCCTGCAGCCATATTACTGGGTAAAAATCCATCCACTCCATTGTCCAACAGAGCACCGGGAGTCTGGCACAAACGTGTAACCTCTGGAATAAGATTTAGGTGTAACAAATGACTGAGGTGGTTTAAGTGGGCAGGTCAGGTATGAGCAGCATAGAAATGATTCCAGTGTATGAACTAAGGTAGGGCTAACATGGCACCAATGGATGGTGCCTCGCTTCGAGCTCCTACAAAACATGGCAGGTTTCTACTTTTTCTTCACACCTGCACTGTTGGAGCTCGGAGCTTAAGTATTTCACTGTGTACTGCAACTACATCTTCAACCCAGTGCATGTGACTAAGTAGACATCTAATCTACTCTAATCATGAACACACATTTAGGAAAATACATGGAAATACCCCAAAATTACACATTTTGAAATATTCTGAGCCAAGCATCACTTCGCAACAAACTTCAAATATGTTTTTGTCACCAATTTCCCCATTGTCAGGTTAATGTTGCATAGCAGAAACTTTTATACTGCTAATTTACCTGGTCTTTATGATTGGAACCAATTCTTTCATAAATTCCTATTGAAGCCAGAACAATGACAATTCAAGCAAATGTTTTTTGTGACAGAAATATGATCAGGTTAATGCGACACATAGCAGCAGTTCTCTCTCTTGTTGCAGTTTTGTTTTAAGCCTGTTATTATCTGCTGTGGAAGTGAATGTCCTATTTTTCTCCTTACAGATTCTAAGGAGCAGCCGGATATTAAAACATTTATAACAGCAGCACATTTGTTAGACGTGGCGTTACTGTAAGTGCAGTTAAAAGTTTCACATGTTTAAGCTTGACAGCTGCACTGAAAGTGGCTGAGGATTATCCCCAATAAAAACGCCTGCTTATGCACCAACCAGCCCTGTCCTTTTTACCATGTCCAATATGTCACTGGATTTTACTGCAGACGATTAGGGATTATTTCACATGGGGACAGACAGAGCAGAGCATGACAACACACAGCATTATCTCACTACAATCTCCATTAACACCATGTCCAGAAACCATTCAATAAAATATTGTAACGTGATGAAAAGTAAATATAAGGAAAAAAATAAACATCAAAATCAAAATGAATGAAAATATAAACTGTTTTGTTCTGCCAATAAAATAAACTTGAAATGTGTCACATGCCTACTAATATTTCACAGGCTCGTCAATGCGAGAAAGCAGAAGCAGTGAAGCACAAACTTGATTTGAAGGTTAGCATTCAACTTAAGCGCATTGATAAGCGTGTCTCCGGAAGGAAATGTCTTTTATTTTCCTTTAGAAGAACATCTTCTTAGAGAATTAAGAAGCCGCTACAGTTCCAGGGCTGTTTTTTTTTTACCCGAGACGCAACACACCATAAATGATTTGTTTACTTCTAATTAAAGCCATATGTCTGGGGAAAGAATGGAGGTAGGCTTAATAAAAAATGCAGGGCCTAGACATGACTGCTCTCTGTAAAGTAAGTGGAACTGTGGTGCGTCTCCTCGCCAGCCAACAACAAACAATTCATATCACTGCGATTCTTCTGTTGCTTTGTCATTTCTTCTCATTCAGTTTCCAGGAATGAGATTTAATTCAATTACAGTGCAGCCCTCTTCCTAGTGGAATGGCAGATATGTGATTTATGGGGAAACGTTGTCCCCCTGGGGTGGAGGTCCCTTCAGCTGCTTTCTTTCTTTCTCTCTCTCTCTAACAGCCCTGCAATGACGCCATGAGAAATCCAGGGGATCAGGGACCTGCATTAGTGACTATTCTTTGTGGGGACAAAATGGACTCAACACATCTTCAATTAGCAGGTGAGGAGTCCTCTGTAATATATGATCAAGTTAAATGGGGATAGAAACTGTCAGAGGAGAATGTAGCGAGGCACTAAAGGCACTAGAGGGACATGGGTGAGAAACGGGAGATTGGGGGCTCACATTAACCCTAAGAGAAAGCCACGCGTTGAGCACATGGCTTCATTTAAACTTGAGAACAGGCTTTTTCTAAGGAATAAGCCCAGGAGAGTGGAGTAACTGATTTAGTCATTTATTTTGGCAGATAGGCTCCCTCCCTACATGCCCAATTCACCACTTCAGGTTATGTGAATTCTATTAAATAAATCCAAGGCCACATTCAAACCACATTATTTAAATTTTTTGTTTCACCTTTATTTAACCAAGTAGGCAAGTTGAGAACAAGTTCTCATTTACAATTGCGACCTGGCAATTATGACCTCTGTGTTCATTTTGACACGAAAAGGCAAAGTTTCAACTTGTTCAAATTATTAATTGGACGGAGGAGATTTCATAACACATTTAAATAATCTACTAATAATGTCATTACATAACTAAAATGGCAGTGTTGGGGTTAACTGGGAAGCATTGGGACACAGAGACAGGATCAATTGAGCACATTAATTGATATGGGGAGGGTGGGGGCCGTAACGGCCACTAAGGGTCTGGGTTAATTATCTATTTGACTTTGATTAGAGAGAAAGACAACACAAGAGACAATCATGTCTGCCGAGGGGGCGAAACTATTGAAAGGGCAGTCACTTATCACAGGCTTTCTTCACTGTCCTTTTTACTATAACCTTGAACCATGTTAATCTGAAACACCTTCTCTCAAAGACATCGGACAACATTTTCAGAATGTGCATTTGCTGCTCTGCAAAATGTTGGATAAAAGAAAGGCTGTCTTCAAACAGTAAACATTGCAGATGTTCCATATTACATTAAAAGGAAAAGCACATGATATTTTCATGTAATAGTAGTTGCTCTCAATGATCCTTTAATTATAATAATACGCTGACAATCCCAGTCTTATTTAAACTAACGCAGAGGTACCTTCACCATTCAGTGAGCACTTTACATTAATAACTGAACAGATACTGACATATGATGGCGTGCTGTCATTTCACGGTGTGCTTTCATCATTTATAGAACATTAATGAAGTCTCTTGAGTAGGGGAAGTTTCCACAAGATAAATGCCACATGAGACATCCTAACCAATGCCCCACTCAACAGATAGAGTAGCAGAGAAATCACTAAATAAGCCTGATTTGAATCACACTGCAAATCCATCTTCCAGTTTCCTGTTGTTGCCATGGACACAGACCATTTCCCAGGGTGCATTTTTTTTTCTCCTCTACCCTGGCTCGACTAACATGATGGCTCGAGGCTAAAGAGCCCTGGAGGAATAGCAGACAAAGCAGAGACAACAAGTAAAAGAAAGGGAAGCAGGTCAAAGCTAGTCTCCCAAACAAGAGTGTTTTTGGCAGGGGGTGTTTTTGAACAGCCATCTCCCATGGCAACCCATCTTCCCAAGGGAAGGGGAGCTCTGGCAACACGTTTTAAGAATTAAGATTTAACAACCCCAAAATTTCACTGCATCGTTTTTCGGAGCATCACTCCAATACGTGTCATAACAGTAGCAAGACAAGCGATAAGTGCCTAGATAAATGTAGATATTACAGATCAGAGGAGCACATGACAACCCACACCACAGTTTTCATATGAAAACTCATCATACCACCTTCAAAAGCTTGAGGCAGTGCATTCAGATTGATAAGTGCCTTAAATGAGGTCTTGAGAGTTATGTCACACAGACGTACCAAAATAAAGCTCTCTATCCGTGAAATGAGAGCAAGGGTTGAATGGGGCCATTGCAGACATCTGTGTTAAACACTGAAATATACA
This sequence comes from Oncorhynchus kisutch, assembly GCF_002021735.2. Taxonomy (NCBI): domain Eukaryota; kingdom Metazoa; phylum Chordata; class Actinopteri; order Salmoniformes; family Salmonidae; genus Oncorhynchus; species Oncorhynchus kisutch. The sequence goes on along the minus strand of NC_034190.2, from coordinate 59,701,297 downwards.
GCTGAAATAGCTACCTCATGATCAAAAAAGCAATATCCCACAAAGGACTCAAAATAAAAAACCTCAAGACCACAAAAAAAACTGCTTTAGAAAGTTCAGGATATTATTAGTTTCATTTTAGGACCTGTGACCGCATCGATTGGCCTAGAAAAAGTAATATCAAAGATATCGAAGAAACCACAATGAGTTTTAGTAGTCTGGTCAGAAATTCTAAAAATTAAAGACAATCTAAAGTTGAGCACCAAGTAAAGTGTGTGCTGAAAACGTGGCTCATTGACTGGGGTTGAATAGGAGATGCCCATTGTGGTCCATGGAAGCGAGTCATCCCAGTAATTTGAGTTACCTCCTGCACATGAATGAGCAGTCTGAGGTTGCCTGGCCTGGCCTGTACCCTGCTAGGAGGAACAAAGCCCTGCTTTCTGTTTCTCATGGGCCCCAACACTGTGAGACGACACAACTCAGACTCCACTGAGCATATGACCTGAGTGTGTCTGCTGTCCCACTGACTGAATGTGCCTGTCACCCCATCTCAATCTGACCCAATCAAAATCCCTTTGTTTCTCTGTTTGAGCATCATAGGGGTTCAAGTAGACAGCCAGCCTGACAGACAGCACGTTGAAGCCCCCTAAAGGAGCAGAACACGAGTGGATGGGAATAGAAGCGGATTGTGTCACACAGGGATGACGCTTCACCTGAGAGGAACAGAGGTTGGACGTATGAATCAGGCACAATTCAGCCATTCAATCTATTCATCACTTTGCTTGATCTCACACTAATTGCGCTGTGCAGTGGTTGTCACAAGGTCATGTAAAAAAAAATGGGGATATCGCATTAATATGCAAACAAATGTCACTTTCAAACTGGTTTGGCAAAATCTATGCTAATTATTACATCATCAGTCCGAAGATTGTTATCTTGATTAAAGTATGGATGGCAGGGAGAAATATAAAAGGACTGAATTCATTTATTTGTAATAAAAAAAAAAATTGGATATCATTGAGGACTTAGGCTCAGAAAAAAAGATGTTCATCTACCTCTGGACATTATCTAGATATGTAACACAGTGACAAAACCAGGCCTTAGTGTGAGAAATGTAACATAATGAAACAGTTTCAGGACTTTCCCATGGCTTGCTATTTGAAAGACGTGCTTACATTTCTGGACCTTTCATTGAAATCCACTCAGGGGATTTCTGCTCTACTTTATTAGTGTTACTTTGTTTTTCCGTTAATCATATGTCAGAGAAACCCCCTCCATATTGTGGCCATTACACTCAATAAATGAAAGTGTACACTATGCAGCAGCCACACATGCTTCTCCCTTCGCAGGAATACCCTTCTCCCTGTAACTGAACACATCACTCTGTCATGACGTACCCAGTCAATTCATCTACAGTGGGACTGGAGGAAAAATGTGCATGATGACAAGTGAGGGAGTGAGAGAGGAGTGGCAGAGGGCCAGCAATATTTAGAAATTTCCTGAGCTCCTACTAGCTGCTGCCCAGGGGTCATCCCAGGGGTCAACAGGAAGGATCACATCTGGAGCAGCTGTCACCTGTCACTTCCTGTGTGGAGCAGACTAGAGCGGGCCAGGTGGACTGGGTGACAGCAGGCAGCTTCCCACTAGTTGGGCTGAACCCCGGATCTCTTAGTGGTGCTATTAAAAGTCCATAATAAACTGGCTGTATTGCTGCTAGACTTTTACATTCCAACAGCATCTGGCCACCCTGATGTTTAACAGAGCCTCCATTATTCTCACTTTGATTGGTATCAAATGTCACCTTGGAAATCTGTGCAGCAGTTCTGGAATCAATTAATTCTGTTAAAGTTGGCATCAACTGAGGCAACTTGATCACACAAACCAACCAACCATTCTTTTTTCCCCCCAATACATTAATTTAGCCTTACAAGATATGAATGTAAAGTGATCCACTTACTTGTTGTGAAGAACACACCATCCACAGTGGGGATCTCCAGAGCCCAGACAGGTCTTGCAGGTGGTGTACTGGCCACAGCTCTCCACAGGTAACCTGCTCACCTGCAGAGCACAACAGAGCTTCAGCTTACCATCTGATTCAACCCACACACACCCTCATAGGCTCACGCTAGCACGCTAGCACTGTGCTTTTCACACATACAGGTTTTTTTTTTAAATGCGAAGAGAGTGTCAAACAAATCTAAATCCAAGCCATAACCGTGAATTTGTCATGATAGCATTAAGTTTACGTAAGATTTTCTGCTATGAAACAAAACAGAGTGAAAATTTTATGCTCACAATTTTCATGGGTTTTAGGGCACATCCAGGCTTCACAGACTAAACAATTCCCCGACACAAGGTCTGAATCAATTTATTAAACTGTGGCTTTCGACACAGACGTCTCGGATGCTGAAAATCTTTTTTTAGTGTAAGAGATGATGTGGATGCATCAGACCAAAAACTGTAAGCACTACACTACACTAGACTACACTACTTTACACTACACTGTATTTGGTTCAGTGACACCAGCTAAGCCTCCAGCCTCTGCAGTGATAGAGTGGGTCAATTCAACAGTGTTAGTAAACATTTCAAGCCTTTAAACGCTAGATGACTTATTCAACATACCACCCATGGCTAACTAAGAGTGACACAGTGCAGAGTCAGTGGAAAGAGTCATTTGCGGTTGTTCCCTTGTCGTAAACAGGCACAGTCTAATGGGTTGCCTCGAATGATTGATTTAAATATATAAAAATATATATTTTAGTGATCATCCCCCTCCCTTTGGCATCAAGTGAGACCATCCTTTTACATTTCCAGATGTCACTGGGTAGTATGTCACATACACCGTATGCACAACGCCGTTCTCTGCATGTCAATCATGTGCCCGGAAAGGACTTTAACAAAGACATCCTTGCCACTTTCATCTCTCCTAAAGTGCTGAAATGCTTACGCTGAGGGTACCTAATCTCCTTTGATCGCCTTAATTTTTTATAATTTTGAAACAGAGAAAAACACAATCCCGCCCAAAGAGATGTGGCGTTGCCTTTCAAGTTGCTGAGCTTCTGGTTCCAAGTACTGCTGCAGTGGAGAGGGCTACTAGCATTAACGCTAAGCGTTAAGCCTGGCAGGCCCTGTGGAGCGCAGGCCTGCCTCTCTGCCTCTAGTGTCAGGGAGTCAGGCGGTGGGTGGGCGAGGTGTTATGCCGAGATCTGTGCTTCCTGTCCCATGCTAATTTATACAGCAAAGAGCCAGCATGTAAACACACCACCACCACCGACATGTTTTATAATCCTCTGCCCTAAGTCTCCGTTTATGACATGATGCTCGGCTTTCAGCATCCCACAAGCACCT